>NW_008674082.1:551-1014 GCF_000695815.1 Acanthisitta chloris | reverse complement strand
ATATCCCCTGACTAGCCCAGACATGCTTGAGCTTTGCTGAAAGCAGCCAGGCCACTCCCCACAGTGATTCTTGGTGATAGCCTGTGCAGGGCCGAGAGTTGGTCTCAATGATTCTTGTGGGTTTCTTCCTATGCTGAATATTCTATGATTCTGTAATTACGAGTGTGACTGCCAGAGTGGCTCCTGGATGGTCAGACAGGAAAGTTTCCTTAACAGGGCTGAGGACAGACATCTGTCAGCACACCCCACCATTGCCCCAGAGAGAAGCCTATCTTCTCCTTGCCCTGATGAATCTGGAGAAAGGTCTTCTCACTGCAGAGGTTAGAATGCGCAGGGTTTGACTTGCAAGACGTGAGATGCAGTGGCAGAAGATATCTGTCCCACCTTGAAGGTCTACAACATAGAGGAACAGAGGCAAAGTCAGAGCCCAGGTCTTTGGGGACGCCAGGAACCCATCTGGCCA
>NW_008674082.1:0-209 GCF_000695815.1 Acanthisitta chloris | reverse complement strand
GCAGGTCTGAGCCAAGTGTGATGCCCATGAACAGAGGTGGGACAGGGTGACAGGGAGCCCTGACACATAGTCAGAGTACCACAGCCTCTGGGATGAGGTACGCTGCTGCCAGTGCAACAGCCAGGGCTGGGACCAAACTGCAGTGGGGTGGTGAGGGGCCCCAGGGGTTGTGGCTCACCAAGTAACCTGTTGGCTGCCTCTCGTATGGA
>NW_008674081.1:98155-98360 GCF_000695815.1 Acanthisitta chloris | reverse complement strand
GCTGCCCCCGCCGCGTTCGGGAGCCCCCAGAAATAACAGCGGTGCCTTAGGCTTCACCTGCGCTGTGTGAGCCCATGGGGATAACAGGTGTTTCCTCTCTTTCACAGAGTCATCCCCGCTTTGACCCTTGGCCTGTCGCATCTTGCATTGCCTAAAATTGTGCTATTTTGTTGTTTTTGAACACGCGGCCGTTCGCAGTCGCGAA
>NW_008674081.1:71031-98077 GCF_000695815.1 Acanthisitta chloris | reverse complement strand
ACGCCCCGGAGCAGGAGGAGGCTGCAGGCCGCACAGCCTCCTGAGTCGGCTGTGAAACAGGATGCAAAACCTGTGCACGGCTCCTTTGTGGTCTGCCCTGTATAGTCCCACTTGTTAAAAGAGTCAAGGTAATAGCTAGACTGTGTAAGGAAGCTGCAGCGAACTTGTTTCAACTCCTCTTCCTGCCTGTAAATTTTTGTGTTATATCTGTGTATCCCTAAGCTTGTTCACACTCGGACCTGGACAGAGGCTCCTGGCACTCACTTTGGCTTCCTGTGTTTGCAGGTGCATGATTTAAATTCAGCTAATCGTGGCACCCACTGTCACTGAAGTATGTGTTCATTGCAGTTACAGACTGTAGGTGGGGAGAAAAATAAATGTGACTACTGTGATTCTGTGAATAAAGGTAGCAAAGGAGCTGCCAGTAAACAGAGTTTGGAGGTGGGAGAGGTTTGGAGGAAGGGAGCCTACAGGGAAGCTGGAAAGGGACTCCGTTAGGAGCTGCAGTGACAGGAGCAGGGACAATGGGTACAAATTGAAGGAGGGGAAATTTAGGTTAGATATCAGGAAAATGTTTTTACTGTGTGGGTGGTGAGACTGGAATAGGTTGCCCAGGGAAGTAGTGGCTGCACCAACCCTGACAGTGTTCAAAGCCAGGCTGGATGAGGCCTTGAGCAACCTGGCCTGGTGGGAGGTGTCCCAGCCCAGAGCAAGTGGGGCTGGGACTAGATGATCTACAAGGTCTATTGCAACCCCTAAAATTATATGATATGATTATTAATGCCTTAAAAGTGTTTCACAGTGTTATGTACTCTGTTGAAGTGAGTGGATAAACACAGTATTGAAATGTTGGAAGTCAAAAATGCTGGGGTAAGACTGAAGTTTTTCAAAAATCCCCCAAATACAAGCAAGAGAGAGAAAAGTCAAAACTTTTGGAGAAATGAGAAAAGGAGGAAGGCCCATTAATGGAAGGAAACAGAGTGCCCTTGTTTAGAGAAGTTGGACACTGACAGTAAAAGCAATATAAGCACTTCTGGGCTGTAGAGATTACCTTCAGTTCAAGGAGAATATCAGGCTCCCGTTATTTCCAGATCAGATTTACACATGTGACATTTTGTCATTTTGAATTAGCTGCAATTGTGGCGATAGAGACTAATTTGACATTCAATAAAGATGTCTGTGTTTAGAACATGAAGAATTTGGTTAATATGTCAGAGATCTTGGTGTGGTTTGCAATCCACTTAAACAGATTAGCTCAGTGTTTCAGTTAGTATTAATGCATCAATGCAGACACTAAACTTTTACTTAGAAAATGCAAGTTTCATGTCACCTGCAGTATATGCAAAAACATTTTTTGCATGTTTTTGTGATTGTTATGTTTAAGATTGCTTCTGGATTTTGTCATAATTCTTGTACTAAAAATACTGCATGTTCTGTCTCCTAAGACTTGAGTGGAGGTCTTCATCAGAAGTAACTTGCAGAATTTCATTGTTGCTGTGGGTTGCCAAAGCCATTTTTAAAACATTTTCTAAGCTAGGCAAATTTTTCTTGTGTAAATAAACCAAAAAGGCAGTAGCTTTTGCTAATGCATATAATGGTAAGTATATATGAGTGGCAGGAACAGGAACTGGTGGTTTTGCCTGGCCTAAATTGCCTTGGTTTTCAGTGCTTGACTAATATAATATACTCTCTTGGAACCTCATTGTGCAGAGGCTAAGACACAGCCTTGATCAGTGGGTTAAGGTGCATGGCTCCTTTATGGTCCATCCTGTTTAGTCCCACTTGTTAAGAGAGTCAAGGTAATATCTTGACTGTATAAGGAAGCTGCAGCAAACTTGTTTTAACTCTTCTTCCTGCCTGTAAAATTGGAAAAAGCCAGTGCCTTGTGTCATACATTGGTCAGAAGAATAAATTGTTTCGTATTTCTGAATAACTCAGATAATATATTCATGAAGACCATTACTGTCAAGAAGATTCACGTTTCCATTGGGTTGCTTGTACACTCAGAAGTTTGGTAGCTCATACATATTTATGTTTGTGACTGGGGGGAAAAAAAATCTAGTTTGATTTCAGTGAATACAGTGCAATTAGTCTGTTGGTATTTTGTGTCTCCATAACCTTGAATTGCTAAGGTCTGAATTTTAGAAAAGCTTCTCCTCTTCATGATTATGGCTCAGTTCTCATACTTTTGCATCCTCTATGTTTTACCTGTAAGCATGCCCTATGAATTTCATGAGCCTGTGGAGTCATAGCCTTTGAGAACTGGTACTAATTTTTATTAACCGAAGAGGTTTTACATTTGCCTTTTAAAGCAAAAAATACATAGTAGTTCTTTGAGCCTTGTTAGTCACAATAAAAAACTTGCTAACACAATCAATTATGAAGTTTGAAAGCAGTTGGTTACTGAGTTGTATTCAAGCCCATGTCATAGCAAGTAATGTCTTGATGAAGATATGGCCATATCTGGTAATTAAGGGAGAGTTACCAAGAAGTAGGAAAGGAAACATAAAAGCAGATAAGTTAATTAGAGATACATACTCACTGAAATCAACAGCAATATGTAATTGATGAAAAATTGCTTGAAACTTTTCTTGTAATTGAAATGCAGCCTATTAAATTTAAAGAAGTTTATAGGCTTCTTTAATTGGAGCACTTTATATGGAGTGAAATGACACAGAGATGGCTTATTGTGACCTTTGCTGTCATGACCTTTGCTGTAAAAAACAGAACAAACTGCTACAGATTTTCTGCTGTGATTCTCAAATCAGTCATTACTTTTTGTTTTTTAACACACAGAATGTCAGTGGCTGCTTACTGTATATTTTGCTACAGACAAATAGGAACCTCTGGTCCAGCCACAAAAGCACACCTACCCTGGTATGATATCAGTAAGTACAGTTCTATGTGTATTGATCTGAAGTGTTCATAGAAAGGAATGGGATGATGCCATGCATAATTAAATTATGCTAAACTTCTAAATCCCTGAATTCTTAGTGATTAAAAGCTCCTGTTTGCTTTCACTGAATCTCTGCTTCTGACCTTGCACAGCGATATGTAAAATGACACCAGCAGATTATCTGGCAACAGATACAAACACAAGATGAGGGTCTTCCCCTAACTAAATGTGATCTCAGTAAACAGTCTTAAACTCCATTTTGTATCTGATTTTTTTTTAACCTCTAGAGCCATGAAAAAATTACATCCATAAACAGTGAATCAAGTTTGTTCCTATTATTTCTTTCTCCTTATTTACTGATACTAGTCTGCAGTCTTTCTTGCTTACTCTCTGCTTATTTTGGTGTCTTCTGCATAGAATGACTATTCTTACAATTCTAAAGTTTATTTTTTTGCATTAAAGATAGGGTATTTCAATTTCTGCTCTACAGGAAGCATTGCATTTTTTTCTCTCTTTCAAACTTCTCTGGCAGTTATTTCTTCAACATGTAGCTGCCTCTTGTCTGCATGCAAAGTTCTTATGGTCTCACAAAGATGGAAGCTGGTAGCAGTGGTTGTGGGGCAAATCTCCCAGTTCATGCTAAGGAAAAGAAATTATTCATGATAGGTGAGATGTGTTCCATTTGGTTTGCTGCTGCTGGTAATGATAAGAGTTTCTCTGTATGGAGATCCTTATATCCAGTTAATCAGATCAACGTTATAGAGACAAAATAGCTCAAATCTGACAGGAATCGTTGGACTTAAAAGGGAAATTCTTGCAAACAGCGTGTGGATTTATTAGCTGTTGACTTTTTAAATTGGATTCAATGGAATTACTTTTTAAAGTACTATTTTCTTATGGAGACTCTGCAGGACTTTTCAAAGAACACACATGCTTCTGTATGTAATAACATACATTGAAGAAATAGCTATACCGTGAAAGAAAAGTTAATTCCTTGAAATAATTTAGAGTTCCAAATGAATGCTAGTGATACAGACAGAGAAAGTTTACTGTTGATTCCTGCAGCTGAGCAATGAATGCAATTGAGAGCTAGCAGTACTCAAAGTAAATAGCACTGACAGGATACATTTAATCATCTTGCTTAGAAGAGCAGAAAATTCTAATCAAGTAATGTTTTCTCTGTTAGTAAATTCAGGTAATGATTTCCTGAAAGCCACAGAGCAATAGAAAAAAATTTTAAAGCTTAATCTTAATGGCAGCTATTCTTAGTGTGTGGTGATTGGATGGTAACTGTGTTTGTATTGAGGTGATGCACACAACTTTGACATGAGTTTTTAATTTTTTCAAGGAAAAATCGCAAAGGTAACTGGATCACTTATACTAGGGTAAGTTGTGACCAACAAGCACATATGTAACTTATGTATACAGTTAAAATTCTTATTTCTGTTTCTTTCAAAAAATGTGGCAATATTAGGGGACCATTAGACATGGTAGAATATAATTTTGAAGCATAATTTCTGATAGCTATTATCTATTTTAAGTATTTTATAGCCTTTTTTCTACTTTGCTAAATTTAAATAATCTGCAGACTATTATATATTTGGCAGAATCTGGATAATTTATATTAAAGTGATTGTTTACTTTTTTTGCCATCATTTTTTTAGTCAATAATCATACCCAGCTTTCTTTTCTTTAAAGAGGTGTTGTATTCATTACATATGAAGTCCTGTCTTTAAATAAGTTACTGCAAATCGATACTCAAGCTCTACATCAAGAAAAACTTAAATCCTATATATACGTACGTACAGCTTCTCTAAATCCAAGTGAATATCCAGGTAAGATGCATAATTGTTTGCATTCTAAAAACAGAATTTTAAGAGAATAGAATGTTTATGGAAGTCACCCTTGTATAATAAGGAAAGTTGTATTTCCTGAGATCTGTTAGCAAAAAATATTCCTTACAATGTCACCAAATTTATTTTAACCTGACTGTTTTTAAGATAGACAGAATTATCTCATATACAGAGAACTATGTATGTCCATATGTATATGTATATTTTTTCATGTATTTACAAAAAGTGATGTGAGAGAACTGTCTTTCAGAAATCCAGTAATATAAAAATACTCTTGTAGGGATCACATACAGAGCCAGAAAAGAAATCCATAAAGCAGTGAGGAGAATTCTAGAAACAGAAGCTAAAATCTTCAGGAGACCTGTTAATGGTAGGTGTTGAAAGCATGACTTGATCTATGATCATTATTTTCTAACAGAAGTAAGCTTTTTAGAAAGTAAAATAATTTTTGTTTCAAACATGTTCTTCTGTGTTTGAAACAGTAGTAATACAGCTTATAATTTCTATATTAATATAATTATCAGTCAGTTGTCTATTTTCTATGCTTTGAAACCATTCCTTTTCTTAAAATAAATGAAAGTGATGGTTAAGAGGAGGTTTGAGGCTTGGTTTTTTCCTGTCTCAGAAGAGATTTAAGGCTTAAGGTACCAGGTTAATATTTGATACCAGGTTTGTGTACATGAGTTGTTTGTGGGATGAAACACTCTCAAAATCTCATTGTAGAAAAATGTGTTATGCTTTCATCAGACATGCCAGTGTTAGCTGAAAGCAGCAGAGTCTTTTTCTAACAGTGTGTCACTGCTTTTTTGAGTAATTTAAACCAAGAATGTCAGTTCATATGAGAAACTGTGCTCCCGAGGCATGCTATCTGTTCTCACTTAACTATCTGTTAAATGATTATAACAATATGCACCTCCACTGTCATCCTGTGGAATTAATTGTTCAAGGTCAGAGCCTCAAGAGTTGCTAATCATTTGCAGCTTCTGCTGAAAACTGGTGATTCTGGTTGCTAAGTGCCAGCCACAGCTTGTATGCATCATGTATGTATGAAATATCAACTTGGTGCCACTAAAACCAACCAAACCCACCATTTAAGGATCACCATTTTGTTGATGTCATTCTGTCTTTATTATGCTAATTTATTACTGAAACATTCCACTGTGAATTACTGTTAACTACTAATACTCAAATATTATAAGAATTGTATTTCTTTACTCAGCAAATAGAAATGTGACTGTTAAAATGCTCATTAATAATAACTTGGGTTTCATTTGTTTCCTGTTTCTTAAAGAACAATTCAGTACCTTCGATGGAGAAGATCATGAGTGTGCCTTATGGCTTCTCTTAAAGAGAACTCAGTCAGAAGACAAAGCAGTCCGACTGCAGGCTGTACAAGACCTGGCAAGCAACAGTCACTGGCATGGTAATGTGTGCTGGGGTAGCCTAATTCGTCCCAGAAATGCATTCAAAACCAAATGAAATATTTCAGGTTAGTTTTAACCCTGACATTGCAATTCTTTTATGGCAGATTATCAGTATGGAACAGTTGCTCAAACCTGTGATCAGAGGACTGCTATAGGTTTGGCTCGATCCAAAGATATTGACCTTCGCTTTTTCCTGCCCCCACCACCATTGCCAAAAATAAAGAATGTAAGTAAAGGAAAAGTAGGTGTTAGATGATTGTTACTTGCTTGTTTGTTTTTACTGCTTTTGTTGTTGTTAACTGTCTAAAGTGGAGTTCTTCTAAAGTAACTGACTAGTGGTAAAATTAAGACCACAATACAAAACTGTGATATAGTGATACACGCCTGGGGTATATCTGCATTAGCAATTATTGTTCTTGGACTGTACATCTACATTACATATTTACCAATGAGGTCTGAGCCAGTTACCAGTCTGATACACACACTGCTTGTCTGTAACTGACAGTCATCCTAGATTGTCTTGTTGATACTGACAGAATCCTATGCATAGGAAGTGCTCCTGGAGGCCTTTACATCCTCAGTGCTGGTGTGGTGCTCTGCTGTAGACCCACCTCTTCATTGCCAGCTTGTGGGTGCCAACAAATCCCTGTTGGATAAATTTGGCCTTGGTTTCTTTTTATGTTACTTTTTAGTTGTGTATGTGTGTATAGTACATTTAAGGTAGTCTGAGCAATCGTGTTGTCATATCAGCTTCTTCAGTAAACACGAATGACACGCAAAGCATAGTATGTGAGGTGCTTTGTAATGCTAATAGAATGAATACTGGCAGAAGTCCTTGTCAAAAAATACTTGTATATCTTAACCTACAAAACTTTGAGCATCAGCTTGGTGGTAGTGATATTATCAGGTTTTGCTTCTTTCTTTGTAACATTATGTGATAGTGGATCTGTACCTGTCAGTCCATAAGTACTAGGTTAATCTAGTATATGGTTGTGTATATCTTTTTGCAGCATTATGATTGCTAGGTGATTGAAGCTAAGAGTTCCCGATCTGCTGCTTAGGAAGTTGAAGAAAATCATTGTGGCAGCTCTGCACAATGTCTCCACCTCTGATTGTAGCAAGGATTAGAATAACTACAAGTTCTGTGACTGTGGGCAGATAAAATTGCTTAGAATCTATCAATCTATGGATTGTTATTCTGTATGAATATTTTGAAGATAAAAGATATTAAAAAATGTTGTCTGCATTTTTTAGTAGTAATTTATACATTGATGTTAATGGAGCAGCACCAAAAGTGCAGCATCACAGGCCGGTTGAGGAGGGCAATTGTCCTGCTCTACTCTGCGCTGGTGGCTGCTGTGGCTTCACCTCGAGCACTGTGTGCAGTTTTGGGCATCACAACATAAAAAAGATACAAAGCTATTAGAGAGTGTCCAAAGGAGGGCAGCAAAGATAGTGAAGGTCCTTGAGGGGAAGCCATCCAAGGAGCGACTGAGGTCAGTTGACTTGTTCAGCTTGGAGAAGAGAAGACTGAGGGGAGACCTCATACCAGTCTATAGCTTCCTCACAGGAGGAAGTGTAGGGGCAGGCACTGATCTCTTCTCTCTGGTGACCAGTGATAGGACCCAAGGGAATGGCATGAAGTTGTGTCAGGAGAGGTTTAGGTTGGATATTAGAAAAAAGTTCACCCAGAGGGAGGTTGGGCACTGGAACAACTCCCCAGGGAGATGGTCACAGCACCGAGCCTGACTGAGTTCAGGAAGCATTTGGACAATGCTCTCAGGCACATGGTGTGATTCTTGGGGATGCCCTGTGCAGGGCCAGGAGTTGGACTTCGGTGATCCTTGTGGGTCCCTTCCAACTCAGGATATTCTATGATTCTTTGAAAATTACCGTGTGGTTAAATGTGGACTTATAAGCTTCCTATGCCAAGAGGAACTGAATTTGCTACTGCCCTTCAGAACAGTTAGAATAAGGCCACTGAAGTATGAAGTTTAAAGCTTGTTTTCATCACTTACTTGGTGGTTTTAGAATTAGCATCTTCTAAAGTCTTTACAGATATGACTATGAAACTGAAGTTGCAGAGCACTTAAGTCCAGGGTTCATGTTTTGTGTCCTTAGCATGGCCGATTCCATTGTTTCAAATACTTCTTTCTTTGGTTTTGCTTCATGCTTTGAACAAAACTAAAAGCTATTTATGCTTACTTCTCACAGGATTATCCCATAGAGGATGAACTTCGCTTGTTGTTAGTATCTTTACCTCAGACTGATCTTGATCCATGTGTCCAGTACTTCACATCTCTTGCTTTACGTGAAAGTAGCCAAACTCTCGCTGCACAAAGGGTGAGTGTCCACCTGCAGAATAGAACTATTTGGGGTCTTTGTTTCTGCAGAGCTGAAAGATACAAATCTATTTCTGTATTTTTGATCATTGTAAGAGGAAAAGGAACACAGAGTTTTTGACCATACAACATAAGCAAAATCTCTTATAAACACAGTCTGTCTGCTTGAAAGCTTGTTTATATTTTCCAGCTGTACTAGTTCATCTAGTGAAAGAGTATATCTTGCAAGCCTTTCCATAGAGCACATAATTCAACATTTTGTTCAAAACATTCCATTCCCTTGTAGTGCTTGTAAAATTATTTTTCTGATTTCAGCTTTCCATTGTTTGAGTGTTCTTCTACTGCTGAGATAATTAAACCTCTGTTAAATCTTACTAGCAAACTGGTAGGTAGCTAGCACACCTTAAATAAGTAAACTCTGTATATCACAGGGAAATGCCTCCTTTTAACAGGTCCTTGTTACCAAAATAGAATTGGAATAGCCTGTTTGAGCTTGGAAATTAGGAATTCTTCAACTCTGCAACAACTTTTTAACTGGCCTTAAGTGTCAGTTAAAGTGCCATCATCGCTTAAAAATGATAGTGTGTAATGCCATTTTCATCCACTGTCTATTGTGAATTTTTTTATTTAAAAGATGTGACTTCTTTAGTCAGTGATTAGTATTTTTTATAAGATGCAATAACAAAAATGAATGTCATTTTAGTAACTGTTTTCAGGCTTTGTTTAGAGATTTCAGGGTGCAATAACTCCTTATTCTCTATGACACAATTATGTGTGCTATTTTTACACTATCACTCCTTTATTTTTTTCACAGCCAGAGCTCTTGCTACAAAGGGAGCTTTGGTAAGGCACCACACTTAAAGGCATTTTGATTTTTATTAAGGTTATGCTGGTCTTTCTGCTGCATGATTGAGAGACAGTTCTTCAGGGCCTGTGCCACATATTGAAGACCTTTTTTCTTCCTCTTCTCATTTTTGCGACTATGGAAGTCTAGATTCAGTTTGATTCTTGCTCTACTGTGCTTAAGCAGCCAATCTTTAAAGAAGACATTCATTAACAAAATGAAAATCCTACATTTTCCCCCTCTATTTTATGTTTTGAACTAAATAGACTATGGAGACTACTGATTGAAAATCTAGTTAGTATTTTCAGTTAAAAATAATAAATATTTTAATGGTATACTGTTATGTAATTTGTACATTTTTAAAAGCGCTTGCATGCTGTACACTCTCTAAAGTGATTTTCTGTAGATCATTACACACTCAACATTTTAGTTTAGAAATCCTTCTTTTATGTAGCCATTTGAAATGTTTTATAATTTTTACTGTTTCTCATTCCAGGGAGGCTTATGGTGTTTTGGAGGAAATGGACTTCCATATTGTGAGACACTGAGTAAAATCCCTTCAGAGACAGTGGAACTCTTTTGCTTGCAGGCTTTAGTACAGCATTCTAAGGTAATTTGTCCTTTAAACTGAAATACTGTCCTCATAACTGAAAAGCTGCATTTATAAGCATTCCTTTCTAATGCACTCTCATATACTGGGGAGGAATTGCCATTTCCTTGTCTCCTACCCCTCACCTGTTCTGTAGGGACATGCAGACAGCTGAGATTGGTGTGAAATGAAGGCAGAATAGCAAACTCACTTTTTTTCTCACGGCGAATTGAATGTAAGTTCTGTTCTTGTTTCTGATGAGCCCATGTGAGTTCCCCATTAGTATCTTGCATGTATCTTGCAAGAAGTAAAAGGGCAGCCCTTAGAAAAGCAGGAGAGAATGCCTGAGGTCTGGATGACTTTAATGATTTTGTTCTGTGTAGGGCTCCTTCCACTGACAAAGTCATTGGAGATAGATATGAGGAAACGCTTAGTGTTTCTACTCTGCAGCTTCTCAGTAATCGAGATACTCATGATGTGAAATTCTCAGTGCAAAACGTAGGTGTGGATTTGTGTGAGTTGTGTACATCAGTAATCCAATTCTAGTGCCAGGTTTTCACAAAGTGAAAGTAGCCTCATGAATTCACTCTATTCAGAAGCCAGAATGGAATGCAAACCTTACCTATTCACAAAGGTCCTTCCTTTGGGCAGAATATTGCACAACAAGCAGCTGGAGCAGTGGCCTTCCTGGGACCAGTCTGTTCTTTGCAGGCATAGATGGAGAGTATGAAAGAGTTTATGTAACTGCTTCTTCTTGTTTCCTGTTGCAGCACTCTTCTGTGTGCACTTAATTGCTCAGAAGCATAGAACACTGAGAAACAGTGTTGAGAACGGCCAATTGTTAGTGATAGTAGGGATGGATAAAGTGCAGTTTGCCAGTATTCCTTTCACATCTTCCATATACATAGAAATTCTGACATAGCCCGGAATTTGTTATATTCCAGATTTTCGGTTTAAACAAGTTGTGACTGTACTCATTCCAAATGTATATCTGTCTGTTGAAAGCCCCAGACTTGAGGATATCAGCAGTTCTGTAGCTACCACAAATTTTTAAGCACCATAAACAAGATGTTCAAGTCATAGCGTTTGGCCAGTACTGGTAGTTGACACTACAGCTAATCAGTGCATACTCATCTGCTTGGACTAAAATCTGTCGTTGCCCTTAAGATCACTAATGGTAGCAGTACTATTTGGAATGTAGAAATACCTTTGCATTTCAAAGAGAAGAAAATATAGCGATTGCATTTTAGGTGGTGAAGTGGCTCTGGTTGAGATAGTGCAGATGACTGATGACTGCACACACTTGACCTGTTCAGACTCTTGAACTTGAGCTGAGATTTGGTCATGTCAAGTGGAGAGCCAGCTCATCTCCCTCAGCTGTGGAGGAGAGTGGAGTGATGGTACTCAGCATTTTCCAGGTTGTCAATTTGTAGAAATCATGCATTTAGCATATTAATATATTTACTTCCTCTTTAATTATGGCATAATAAATTCTAGGGTAATAATAATTTCTATGTAATAGGAGCTCTGCATTATATTGGCTCTTTAAAACTCCCTAATTTGTGAATCAACTGTGTCTAAAGAACCTTTTGCGGCACATCTACTTATTGTCACTGTATTTACTGTATAATGTTAGGTTTCTTCTCACTGTGATAAAATTGAAGCTAAAGGAGGCCTTCAGCTCCTGCAGAGGATATACCAACTGCGTAAAGATTCAGCAAAGATACAGAGGAACATAATTCGCATTATTGGAAATATGGCCTTGGATGAACGTCTTCATTCATCCATAGTACGTGCAGGTAAAAGGAAAGCCAGTGCAGTCTGAATGTCAGAGGTCTGTTCTAAAATTTTCAGAGGGTTCAGGGCTTATGTAAAATGCAAAGGACCATGGTAGACGTGTGGTTTTTATATTTGCAGGGGTGAGGAGGTGATGGTGTTGGGGTGTTTTAATGCAAAAAATACAGACCGTTGAGATGGTGTCGATTAGAAACTCCTGTCTGCTGTCTACCCAATGTATGTCAGTAAGAGGTGTTCAGAGTCTGATGGATGGTGAAAATTTGGCCTTTGCTGATGTTCAGTTCACAGTATTGGCAAAAATCTTTAGAGTGTCATAGTCTTACAGGTCATCTACCTCGTAGATTTATTCTTCTTTGTTGACTGTGTTTTGGCCTTGTAAAGAAACAGACCAGCTTGCAGTCCTCACCTTCTGGAACAAAGTGAAACATGATGTCCTGCTCTCCCTTGTTTCCTGCTAGACTAGTAACTTCTGTTAAGCTTTTCTCTCATGCCCCTTTTTTAATATCCTCTAAATATCACAGTGGAAGTTCTGTAAAAAATAATTAATTTCCAATGTTTTATTAGAAAAGAAATGAATAGAAAATACCAATATGCTGTTGTGTAGGTCTGAGCTGGTGTCTGCCTGCTAAATGCAGTATGCATTTTTAATCTCTCTCTTACACAAAGGAGAAGTAGCAAAGGCACAGGAAAAACTGTGAGGGTGATTAAAAATTTGCAATGGCTGTGATATAAAGAACAAGTTACTAGACTAAGACAGTTAAAAAAAAGCAACTGAAAGAATACAATGAAGATTTGTAAAACGCTTTTCAGTAGCATAGAAAAGGTAAAGAGGGAATGATCACCTGCTGTTTGTTGTAATGCAAGACCAAAGATTCTTGTACATTAAATTATAAAGAGACAGAAAAAACAAATGTGGTTTTTTGCTGTTTATTGCATGACTAAACCAAAACTTGCCACAAAATATTGTGATAGTTGAAGACTCACAAAGCTTCAAAAACTGATTAGACAAATTCAAGGAAAGACAAATTCATATATAGAATGGAAACCAAGCTGATTGCAGAAAACTGGAAGGGATAGAGTAGAATCAGCACTACATAATTGCCCTTTTATTGCTTTATTCTTCTATTGCTCTGCAATTGCCACACTACTTGTTTCTAAAGAAAGGCAGCTGACTACAAAGACCTTTGTTCTGAGCTTTAGCACCGTTCTTAAATTCTTATGATTGTTAAAACCATATGTGTAGAGGAAGAGATTGTAACAGGAGAGTCAGCAGCTCCCTGGGACGGAGCTCTCAGTACAAAAGGAATTTTAGACAGTGAGCTGAACTCCTGAGATGAGCAGTTGGATACTGCTGGTCCAGAGTTGATAAAGCTCTTTTACTGATGGATGATGCATAAGAAGAAAGGAGCTCTAAGGCTCTTTTCCCTGCAAAAACTGCTGGCACAGGAAGAGGAAGCAAAACAATGATACTCTGTAGTAGCTGTGATGGGGTATCTGGGGGCAGAAGGATTCTGAACACTATGTTTGACTCTTCATCTTGGCTCATTTAAGAATGCAAAACTGGAGACAGAGCTAGTTTTAATTAGACTAGCTTGGCAGTCTTCCATTGTGTTTGGAGAACTGAAAGTAGGCTTTAGATAGTATTCTGCTTAAGGAGAACTTGCAGAGTGATCAGCATGTATTCTGCTTAGAAATGCAATTGAAAGACATAATTCTTGATAAGAAATGACAGTCCTTAAAGGTACTAGCATTTAAACAAACCTCAAATGTCAGTTCATTCTTTTCCTCAGACTGCAGTGCACTATCTTGAATTGGCAATTTACTAACTGTGCTAGTAGCAACGTAATGTGTGTGATTTTGACACAGTGCTCATGAGGCAAATTGTTTCTTTTTAAAACAGCCTCAGTTTGAAAATCTCTCTTCAAGGTCTTCCCAGGTTTTATTTATGAACTTGACTGTAATGTAATTGTGACTTA
Organism: Acanthisitta chloris; assembly: GCF_000695815.1. Classification (NCBI taxonomy): domain Eukaryota; kingdom Metazoa; phylum Chordata; class Aves; order Passeriformes; family Acanthisittidae; genus Acanthisitta; species Acanthisitta chloris. Next base: position 84,356 of record NW_008674081.1, on the reverse strand, counting down.
TAGGCCAGTTTTGCTAGCAGCAACAAGATTTATCAGGGTTTTAAGGAAACATGTGTAAGTGTGCACACACAAAAGATATTCCTTTGCATTTCTCAGTAGTCTATGAGCAGCTCCATCCTTGTCTAAGAAAATTTTGCACCTTAGGTAGAGTATTATAAAGTGTATTTTCTTGAAGTAGCTATGACTTAAGATTTTATTGAGGATTGTATCAAATTTAATTATTTTATGTTTCTGAAATTTAAATAGTATACTATTTTAGTTCCTTAAATAATTTTTCATACACTGGATTTTAAAATTAGAAATTATTATACTTTCACAGCAAGCATCAATTTTTTTCACCTGCCATTGCACCTGTAGGTTGTTTTCTATGCCTCATACTTTAAGCTTAATTTTCTCCATTCTCCTTGCATCTTACCTGCCAAAAGAGACCTGAGTTTTCTTCTCTTTCTGATAACTCTACTGACCTGCTGATACACTTTCCTTTTCCTTTGAGAAGAGGTTCTTCTTCAGATCATAAACCAAACAGTAATAAAATACTCCTGAATTTGCCACTCTGAATTTTTAAATTTTGCAGATTCCACTTACCTAGGCCAGGCTTCCCTGAGGCAAAGAGTGGATTGAAATGATTTATTTTGATGTTACCATTCTTAAGTTTTAACATCTGTTTTCACAAGAATAGTTTGAAGAGTGATGTTTCTGAATTCTTTTGTTTGGATGATGTATCCATTAGTTAACCTGCCACTTTATTTTTTCAATGTAGGTTGGGTTCCTGTACTTGCTGAAGCAATGAAATCCCCACATGTCATTCAGTCTTCTCATGCTTCCAGAGCTTTGGCTAATCTAGACAGGGACACGGTGAAAGAAAAATATACAGATGGTGTTTATGTCTTACATCCACAATATCGTACCAGGTAAAACAGAAGGAGACATTGTAGTTGCTACACTTAAGTTACTTGTTAGTTTGTTCAGTTCCAAAACTTTGAAAGAGTTGACATCAGAGTGCTGCTGTACTGATGTCACCTCTTTCTCCTACTTTGGTGGGTTAAGATTCTCAAACAGGAGAACAACTGAAGTAGTGGAACAGTCCATAACCATGAAAAGAGTATTACTGTAATGCTTTGAAAAATCTGAAACAAAACGTGAGATTAGTTGCTGCTTTGCATGCATTGCAGCCATTTAAACTTTGCACTGTCTGTCTTGGGATACAGCACCTTGTCATTGTTCTACTGGCAGCAGCACGTGTTGGCCTAAGATGCAGTGAATTTTCATCTTTAGCATATTTCAGTAGTGATTGTATATCTGGGACTGAAGCAGTCTCCAATGTGGTATGTCACTTAGTAGCAACAGTTCCTTGGGTCATTGGTGTTCTCAGGTTACAGTGAAGGTCTAATTTGATAATAAAGCTGGAGCTACCAAACTGCATTTACAGTAGGAGAAGGGAAAGGTGGTTTTCATTATAGAAAATTATGATTTGTGAGGTGGGTACTTTCAATACTTTTTTTTATCTCTCTCCTCTGGGTGGATCCCTGTTTTTTGTCTGGATCTGAGTATACTCTTTGAAATATCACTAAGTGTTGTCCATAATGTAAGAAATCACATGTAGTGTTAAAAAAAGTATTTTGGCATCCCTTAGGTTAACGGTTCTGTGTAAAATTAATTTGCTAAAAGTATATGTACTGTGTATCTCTTAAAAAATCCTTTTTCTTGATCAGTCAGCCCATCAGAGCAGACATCCTTTTTGTTCATGGTCTTTTGGGAGCAGCATTTAAAACCTGGCGACAGCAAGACATTGAGCGACATTTGGATAAAAAGGCCTCAGAAGGGGAAGAGGACTATAGCCAGTGTTGGCCAAAGGTAAAAAGACAGTAACATTTCCACATGTGACTACTGTTTCCTCATTAATGAGAGCTGTCTAGAGGATCTAGAATGACACTGTCTGGCAGATGTCTTTTTTGAATCAAATTACCTATATATCTGCTATACAAGGAGCACTTCACAAGTTCCTGGTAGATTTCCCTTAATGTTCTTGCAAGGAAAAATCGTTGCTAAGTTTAATGCTCTCAGCATCATTCATGTGCTAGTGAAAGAGGGGGTAATGGCTGCTTTCCCTGTGCTCGCTTTCTCTCTCTATTTTTTTTAATGGAATGCTATTGCTGAGAAAAATATACATAAAATTACATTTTAAATTAAGTGCCCTTTCTTACATAGATGTCTGAGCACCTCAGTTTGTGCAGATTGCTATTTAAGTATTGTTGATAAATAACTAATTCCTGCTTTATGTGACTCTCACTGTTAGAGCTACCAGAGTATCTCTGTAAAGCTTAAACTGATCAGTCCTGTTGGTAATATTAGTGAGTCTTGTTTCACCCAGGAGAGGGAGCCAGGAACGCACGAGTTAGGGATCAGTCTCCATCCTTTGCCTACTCTAGACTGGGGAACTGTCTAGAGTTCACCAGCATGTAACCGAAGATTCATAATCCAGGTGTAAAATGTATTTGGGGATTAACTGAAGAGCAAAAATCCTGCTTGATACTGTCCCCATAGTAACATCTTTGCTCCATTGCTGATAAATTGCTTGCAAGAGTTTAAGCATCTCAGTTATAAGCTCCTTTGGTTTTGCTTTTCTTTAATTTAGTCATGGCTGGCTTCAGACTGTCCTTCCCTTAGAATCATATCTGTGGAATATGACACCCATTTGAGTGACTGGAAAGCAAAATGTCCTGTTGAGGCTCACAGGTAACATAGTGTCTGCAGTTTGGAGTGGGGAGGAGGGGCAGGAGGGAGACTGTAAAGCTGATCCTTGGGAATCACCTAGTGTGAAACAGGGAATTTAACTTTTACTGTTTCATTGGAAAATCAAATTAGGAAAAACATGAAGTACAGTCGTTAGATGCTTGAGATTTTTAGCCTTATGGATAGCTACTTATGGCAACTTCATGAATTCTTAGTCTGTTCTGCTTCATGTTTAGGGGAGACACTAAATTATGCTATTAGTTATGTAAATGCAGCATCAGTTTTATATCATAAGGGGAGTATTACTTAAAGTGACCCAATAATATTTCATAAGCACAGCAAAAAAAATCCCTGTACTATGACTTTATACTCATGATAAAGTTAATCATATATTTTCATAGAATCATTAGGTTGAAAAAGACCCTTCAGATCATTAAGTCCAACCATTAACCCAGCACTGCCAAGTTCATGACTAAACCATGTCACTAAGCACCACACCTACACGTCTTTTAAAAACCTCTAGGGGTGGTGACTCAACCACTTTCCTGGGCAGCTTCTGCCAGGGCTTGACAACCCTTCTGATGAAGAAATTTTTCCTAATATCCAATCTAAACCTCCCTTGGTGCAACTTAAGGCCATGTCTTCTTGTCCTGTCACTTGTTATGTGGGAGAAGAGACTGACCCCACCTCACCGCAAGGTGAGCTACCTTTCAGGTAGCTGTAAAGTGCAATAAGGTCACCGCCTCCCCTCCCTTTCTCTAGGTTAAACACCTCCAGCTCCCTCAGCTGCTCCTCATAAGACTCTTCTCCAGACCTTTCACCAGCTGCCCTTCTCTGGACAGGCTTCAGCACCTCCCCTGTAGTGAGGGGTCCAAAATGTAACACGCAGGATTCAAGGCGCTGCCTCACCAATCATTTCCCTAGTCCTGGCCACACTATTTCTGATACAAAGATACTTGTATTCTGAAGTGTTACTTTGATAAAATGCAGCAACTGTATCTGATTTGGTCAGATTGTGTAATTGCCCTTGCCAGAGGAATTGTGTTTTTACTGGCAGGTGAACCAGGGAGGTCAGAGGAAGATGCTAAAACCAAACTTGTTCCTCCCAAAAAATAAAAATACTTTGAGCCTGTAAGGGTCATTTGGCTTGAATGGATTTTAGACTTAGTGATTGAGTTCAGTGCTCTTTGAATCAGAACTTAAGTCCTTCAAAGACTTATGCACATACTTAAGCATGTAACTAGTACTGTAGATTCAGCTTGTGTACTTCAGTGGAGGCATGAGCATGGCTGTTCACAGGGTAGGAATCTGAAAATTGGTTATGTTTGGTGCAGGGAGGTAAAAAAAATTCAGCATGTGTGTAATAGACTGGGAACTCGGTACTTGTTCATTCCCTCTTCCCTCTGGCTATGCAAAATGCAATTACTGCATTTAAAACAATATGTAATAAGGCAGACATGGCTGTTGACATGCCTATTTGAAATAAGGCAGAACAATGGCAGTAAGAAACATGGTGGTGGTTACCTCTACACATCCAAAGACTACTGGAAATGGCTTCAGGTTGCACCAGGAGAGGTTTAGACTGGATATAAGTAAAAAATTCTTCACTGAAAGGGTTGTCAAGCCCTTGAAGAGGCTGCCCAGGGAAGTGGTTGAGTCATCATCCCTGGAGGTTTTTAAGATGTGTAGATGAGGTGCTCAGGGACAAGGTTGAGCAGTGGACTTGGCAATGATGGGTTAATGGTTGGACTCTGAAAGGTCTTTTCCAGCCGAAATGATTCTGTGATTCTAAGAAAACTCTTTTCCTGTGTATGTCTGAAATAAGTATGTTAAAAGAAATAAACATTTATTTCTTTATTTTAAGATAATGTCTTTTTCATTATAAAATAGAAAATTGCATTACCTGCTATGTATGGTTACCCAAGCATAGTATTTGATTATTTTATAATTTTATGTGGTTAATAATATGTGAAAGGTATTGAAGATATTTTTAACTAGCAGGAACAAAAATGTGGTAGTAGAATCACAACCTTAGGTTTGCAATTTATAGTGAGAATGCTATAGAGATGAAGTGAATTACTTTGCACAGTGGTTGCCCCAATATCCTGATGTTTTCATTATCCAAGGGCCTTCTGTGTTTGATTATTCTTATACTGCAAGGAGTAATGATGTTGCACTTTCAAGCTTGGATTGGGAATTGGCTTTGGTTTTGTTTTGGTTGTACCACTGATTGATTTTCAACCCCTAATGTGTAGCTTATCCTTTCCAGAGCTCAGTCTTTTCATTTATGAAGTGAAGATTATTGTGCTTTCATAGTATTCCAACACAAAGCACTTGGAGATTATTGTCTGGAAAGTGTAACAGACATTAGCTGTGATTTTTTTTTACTTTTATTTTTTTAATGTATTGCTGGATCGTGCACTTAGTTATTAAATTTGTGTACACCACTCCACATTTTGAGCCTCGTATAGCAAAGTACATTTTTGTCAGACGTTGTGTGTTCATGTTGCTGGGGATAAAGTTCTCTAAAGCACTTGGAGATTATTGTCTGGAAAGTGTAACAGACATTAGCTGTGATTTTTTTTTACTTTTATTTTTTTAATGTATTGCTGGATCGTGCACTTAGTTATTAAATTTGTGTACACCACTCCACATTTTGAGCCTCGTATAGCAAAGTACATTTTTGTCAGACGTTGTGTGTTCATGTTGCTGGGGATAAAGTTCTCTATGTGTCAGTGTACATTTTTGTCAGACGTTGTGTGTTCGTGTTGCTGGGGATAAAGTTCTCTGTGTCAGTGTTGCTTTCATTAAACGAAAACATTGTTTTGTTACAATGTGTAAACGAAGCTATCTAAAACTCCATAAAAAGATTTGACAAGCTAAAGGAAATGATAGGTGAGCAAAATTAAACTTTCTGGCAAGAGCAAGAAACTGAATTTAGCTCAATTGCAGTCATCCTTGTGAAGCCAACCTTGCAAAAGTTTTTGGCATTTTTCAATGTAGAAACAATAATTAAATAATTAATGTTTCTATACCTAGCTCACTTTCATAAGCATGCAGCGCTGAAAACTCATTGTCTTTTAACATTGCCTATCACTCTTCATTATGCCTGTGCTTGGTTTTTCTTTGCAGGAAGTCTATTGCTTACAGGAGCAGTGAGCTGCTCGAGAAGCTCAGAGCTGCTGGGATTGGAGACAGACCTCTGGTGTGGGTATCCCATAGCATGGGTGGTAAGCATGTTGCCTGTTTGATTGAAGTATTTAGTTGCTGTTGTATATCAGAAGATGCTGTTAACTAAATTCAGGTGGAAATGCAGTTATTCAGAATAGATTATTTTTCAAATTTGCAAGGACCTAAAAATAAACACGACTTTCTTAGTGTGTTATATTTGATAGCAGATGCATTTTGAAAGGGTTCTTCCTGCTGCTTGTTTTTATCATGTTGATTTAAAAACTCAGTGAGTTGAAATTCATGTAAATGGAAATCCAGAGGCAAAATTTTCTCCATGATCAGGCATATAGTAAATGTCATTAGCAACACTTAAAGCAAACCAAAATTGGATTTGCATCATTCATTGACATTTTATATTAATGCTTCCTCAGGTTTGGTTTGATTTTTTTAAACTTAATCTTACATATTTGACAAACTGAAGACTAATTAACCGAGGCAAGAATATGGTTAGTTGTTTCATGGATAATATAGCATGATCATTATTTTCACAGTGGTTTAAATCCCTGCATTAATTCAGTTTCTGTTGCCAGGTCTTCTAGTCAAAAAGATGCTTGTGGATGCTTCCAAGAATCCAGAAATGGATAAAATTGTAAACAACACTAGAGGAATCATCTTTTATAGCGTACCTCACCATGGTTCCCAGCTGGCTGAGTATTCTATAAATGCCAGATATCTTCTCTTTCCATCTGTGGAGGTTAAAGAGCTCAGCAAGGGTACGTTCTCTTTGCTACCATCTAACAACAGGGAACTGTGCTAATCTGATCCTCTTTCTTTTTTGTTTTTTTCATTGTGCTGTCAGAGCTGGGTAAGAACAACAAACCCCTTTTTCTGTTCCAGGTTGTGTATTGGATTATTGCAAGTAATTCTGAGTAGCTGTTTCATTTGATTGCAGAGGTGAGGGGAAAAGGGGAGTCAGAACAAGTTTATAGAAGAGTAGTATGGGCCATTTAGCAATGTAATAATACATGCTGGACTTTAGACTCTTCTCTTCTGAACTAGTTCCATGCTATGCCGAATTAAACAATTGTTGCCTATGGTAGCTGGAAAAAAGAGATTACAAACAAAAAGCTGCTCCTTTTGCTGTTGTATTAACTTTTCAAAAACATCTCTTTAGCATGCAGTCTTGCCAGACAAATGCTTTAATCTGACATTCAAGATAACACTGCAAAAATTATGTTGCTCTTTCTCAGATTCTCCTGCCCTCAAAGAGCTGAACGATGACTTCTTGTCTTTTGCCAAAGACAAGAAATTTTCAGTGCTGAGTTTTGCAGAAACCTTGCCAACGCACATAGGCAGCATGATAAAACTGCATGTTGTACCTCTGGAGTCAGCAGGTAAATCACATAGCCATTTAATTTGTTCAATTTTGTATAGATTGATATAAGCGTCGATAATGAGGAAGGATTATAGATGTGATGTAGGAAGACCTAGAAATAACATATATCTGTTATGTTGTGGGTTTTTTTGTTTATATCTATGGCTGAGTTTAAACTTTTGGCTCCCTGCTGACCTCAGAAACAGATACATTTAGATCTTATAATAGCAGTTGTTTGGTTTGATTTTTCTAAATGTAAGTAACACTTGTTGAAAAAAGCAGGGCAGAACCTGGTCTGTTGTTACACTGTTGAGTCCTTTCTTTTGGAATGCTGACCAACTGTGGTTTATCTTTGTATAGGTAGGCTAAATAGTGTTTCAGATGCTTTTGCAACTTCCAGCTATTTCCTCTTTCAGAAAAATAGGAAAGAAAATCAGAAAACTGCTAATGGAAGGGGAAAGTCAAAAAGCTGGCTTGCAGTCTTAAGAATCCTTTACCTTCCATATCTTGGGTACTCAAGTAATAGAGTTTTCCTCCTGAATAGTTCCCTCCATCTTTTTGCCTTTGGTAGGAGAAGGGAAAATCAGTTAGTTTTTAATCTTGCTTTTTTAAATGTGTGTTCAACTTAGAGAATTGTTTAAAGTCTTATATTTTCAGGTTTTCACAAAGCAAAATCTTCTTTTGCAGTGCCCAAGGTATCTGTAAGGCCTTGAACAGAAACCATTGCTTTGTTGGGTTTCAGATCAGGCTTTCCATGAGCTAAATCCACTAGCTTAAGTGCTAGATTAAGTTGTTCTAAAAAAAAGGTGAGCTATACATCCCTGGTGTTCTCAGTCAATATTTAGCAGTATTTTTACAGTATGTCTTCTTGAGCAGCAGTTGTTTGCAAAAATGTTGCTGATGCATTTTTATTGGCGAGGATTGAAAAATTGCACATTGTTTTTTGTTTTTATCTAGCAAAATAAAGCTAAAAAGAGGGCTGAACACCAGAGCCCAGCTAAGTACTGTGTGCTTATAATTTTGTGGCATATCTCCCCTCGTCTAGAGATGACACACGATGCAGCACGTGAGCTCTCACAAACCTTTAGAGAGGGTACATGACAGTTCAGTGGCACACCACTCATGATGTTCAAAACACAGGTTGACAAGCAATACACTTCCTGTTCCTTGCATGTGTGCTTGGGCACATGATAGCAAAGCTTCATCCTGCTCTAGTGTCATTTTGCATGGTTAAAGGTACAGAGTTTGAAGCAAAATGAAGGATTTCTCAGGGTGCTGAGTGAATAGATAATAAACTGGAATATGGCAGTCACAGCATCCTAACTGGAAGGTTAGTAGTGATAGCTGTCAGGAAAGAATAAATGCCATAGAGTGCCCTAGAATCAATAGCTGAAAGTGGAATACTTGTATTCTACAATTAAGCAATGTAAATATTTCATTTGTAGGTTCATTCTACTCCAATTTCTATTCTCCGTGCTAAAGTATTTTGGTAAGGAATATGAGCAGTTAGAGATGATTAGAATCAGGGTACCTTGGATTAAAGCCTATCCCTGATTATGTCAGTGTTTAAACCTCAGTCAGGACTGTGCTGTCAGTCAGGTGCTGATAAATGAAGTTTTGATTCCTTGAAATTGTCTATATGGAGAAATGTACATTTGTGTATTTCCAACAAAGGTAGCAGAACTCTGATCTAATGGTTTACCAGGGTGGGTTTTGTGGCAGTGCATAGCTCTATCTGGCCATAACAGTGTGTGTTGATGCTTTTAGCACGTTACAGAATAATGAGTTAAACTGAAGACAGAAGAAGTTGCTTTTGAGAGAGAAATTACTATTGCAAGATGTGCTTTTCAGTCTAGGTGATCTTATGAACTTCCGTAGTTTTGAATTCTTGTTTTTCTTTTCATCTCACAGACTTAGGAATTGGAGACCTTATTCCAGTGGATGTTAATCACCTGAATATTTGTAAGCCAAGGAAGAAGGATGCTTTCCTGTACCAGCGTACTCTGAAGTTCGTTCAGGATGTCTTAGCCGAAGAACTTGAGGATTGAGTTTTTTGCCATTGTTGGCTGCTTATGTCCTCCATTTGGTGTAACATAGAAAGTTCTTTAACATTTGTTAGGGGATCTGCAGAACTACAAGGGTGCTATGTCAATAGTATCTGCTGCTAAATAGTCAGTACATCTCCAACTTATACACCTCTCCAATTTATTTCTAAAACACGTTCAAGCCAAATACAAATTTGGCAAAAAGAAAAGTAGATCTTCTTTTAGCAAAAAAAAAAAAGTTTTATTTGGAAGCAGGTAAATATACACCTGGGACAAAATCTGGCAGAGAGGATCAGAGACAATTAACTGAGGTGATTATTTGTTCTGTTAAAGGGGAGAAACCTGTGAGTGCTGCAAAGTTTTGGTTTACTGTCCATGTTAAGTAAAGTGACTGAAGCCTGAAGAAATAGTATCCAAGTGGATGAAGTTAGCGTTTTGGTCTAGTGACCCAGTTACAGGAGGTATTGTAATTTGCCTTTTCTTTTAATAGGTCACCCAGATTAGTCAGCAAATGCAGTGTCTGTTTTCTGCATGAGGAGATAGGCCAGTAGGTTGTCTTGCTTAGACAACTGTCATCATTTTAATCTGTTTGTATTAATGAAAATGAAACAGAAGAAATGTTCACCTTCTTGTATGTTTCTCTCTTCATCTTAGCAACTTGTGAGATAGCTTTCCTTTAGTACAGTGTGTGCCTGGTCAGACACATGGTCACATGGAAGATACAGAACAGAAGGCTTAGCTCTTCTGCTTTACTCTTGGGATGTACTGTGAAGATGGTACATTCAAATCCCTGGCTCATGATACTACTATAAAAACTTTTATTTAGCTGATTTAAAGAGCAGCATTGAAAATGCTCAGGTGGAGTAAGATAAATGTAGGCTCAGAAAAGAAAACTAATTCTTAGAGTTTGGAGCTCAGGTAGAGAAAAGTATAGCATGAAAAGTTCTGGGCGATCATAAGGCCCCGCTGGAAATGCAGATCACCAGATATTTTGGTTTCTTGGGGCCCAAGTATATTTATTGGTGTGAATGCAGAGAAAAACAGCACTGTTGTCTTATTTGAGTTTATGTTTGTGTTTAGGATACCTTAACAGTACTGATGAGAAATCAGTGTTTTTAGACAAAAAAAAAAGGCAGGGCACAGTCACTTTAAGTCTTAGATAGTTTGCACTGTAGGTAAAAGCAGCTTAATCTAACTGTGGTCTCTTTCCTTCCTTTCTTTACACTGACAGAACTCTCTGAAAACAAACATAGGCTATGATAAGGCTGTCCTGCCTTTGCTGACCATTTGTTAATTAAGGCCTTTATTGATGACAGGCTTGAGATATGTCCTAGCATCACTTACGTGAGATGGATCTAATCCTACTGGCCTTAAAATTATGGCTCCGAAAGCTACCAAAGAGGTGGGATCCACCCTGCAGTACTGCATGGGCTTGGTGCTGGTGCCAGTGGCTATCGCAGTCCTACCAGGTCCTGAGGCCACCTTGGCTGTTCCCACTTCAGAGTACTCCAGCCCAGGAGGACACTTAGCTGTAAATACACTTCTGGAAGTTGAGCCTTGACCCGAGGGAGTTGCATAGTAAAATTGACAAGTACAGAGAGTGTACAGCACTACACTGGAAAAAAAAGCATTTTTCCCCCTAATGGAGATGTAGGTAAGAATGCTGCATGGTGGTATTTCATATAGAAAATGTAATAAAACTGTCACAACTTCTAAAGAGCTTTATCCTTTTTACACTGTGGTTTAAACTTCAGAGTGTAAATATATTAGAGTATTTTGTATTCACAAAGTGGAAAGTATATGGAATTCATTGTGAATAGACAAGACTTCTAATAACTGAACACTTGTTTAGTGTGACAAATCTTCTATTGATTTTAATAGACTTCTCTGGCTCACAGGAATTCAGATCAATGACGTTAAACATTAATCTTAGTAAATGCATCTGTGTTTTGTTACTGGAACTGGAACTCATAAGGCAGTGTTCTCCTTTTTGTAACTGTATTTATATATGTGTAACTTTTAAAACTAATATTTGTGAGGGTGTTGGGTTTGGGGTGGGGTTTTTTTTGAATATAGTAATAAAATGTGATTTAAAAATGTCTTAGATATGTCACAAAATGTATTAAAGGTTAATGATCTGGCAAATGAATGCTCTGGATCATGTTCACTTTTGTTAAAGACTTGCATTATTTTTTATGGATTGTCTCATGCTGGAACAATGTCATGTTACCCTTCATCTTCAGCAAGAGGCACAGTACTGGGGGGCAGCTGGTCAGCAGTGTTCTGCCAAGCTGAACAGGTTTTCAGTTGTGCTTTTGGATTTTGCAACAGCATGTACAGACATTGGTTCAAGGGCCAGAAAGTCTGTTGTGTAGCATTCACACACTTCTGCTTCTCTTTAGGAGCTTTGTTTCGGTGCTTCCTGATGTCACATTAATTGAGAATAATACCCTTATGTGAATGCTTAGGTCTCAAATTGTGCCCTTAATCCCACTGCAGCTGGGGCCGTGGCTAGATGGGATTAAGGGCATGCATGTCCCATCTAGCCACGGCCCCAGCTGCAGGTGTGGCTAGCAGGTATGTGTGAGTTGTCTGAGGTGGTGGTGTTTCATCTGCATTGTGATGTCCTACAGTAAACCAGCAAGACAGGGAGGGCTAATAGGGGTTGGTCAGTCCTCTTGCACTTGTTGTCCAGCACTTGTGTAACTGTATGGGTGTTTCTAGTAGCAACAGACATGGAGTTTTTAATTGTTGTGATTACAGTAGTGCAAACTGGCTTTCACTGTGATTTGTGCTTCATGGTGCCAGGAGGAGCAGCTGGCTAGAAACGAGGAGTTTTCCATCTGGTGAAAATGGCAATTCTGGACAAAAAGGGGGAAAAGCAAAAATGTTGTTTTGTCAGTGAAAATTCTAACCAGTGTTTTGGTTCTCTTTCTTGTTTGTTTCAGTGATCACCCACCTTAAAAAGCTGAATCAGGCTGTTGCTATACCAACCCCTAACATGAATGCAGCAGAGCAACCAGGATGTCTGCTGCAACTTGAAGCTGCAGTACTACAGGGCCCTGGGCAAGCTCTCGTGGTGTTAAGTCTCTTGCCAAAGTCTCTCACATTAAATACCCCTGGTAAAATCATTCGTACCTGGTTTCACAACCACTGTCAACAGTTTCTAGATTCCCAAATGCTGGTGTCATGACATGAAAAATGTCATGGGATAGCCACTGCCTCCCACCCACTATGTGGCCCCAAAGACTGATAGCTGTTACTGAGAACACTGGTTTCCATTGATAATGTCTCAGTGAGGATAAGCAGCAGAGCTGAGGACAGGTAATGATGCTTCAGGTTACTTGGGGTTTTTTTCACATGGTGATGGGGCCTGGCTTAATCCTGAACGAGAAGGAAAAGAATCATCACCTCCTGCAAGCTAAGCTTTCCACAGTGGCATTGCTTTGCTTCTCCTGACCATTGAAACTAGAACCCACGTCACAAGCACTTGCCTCTGAGAAAACACTTGGCTGGGTACCAGTGTGGAAGGTAATTTACTGAGGTAGGAGATTCCTCATTCTGCACCATAACCTTTTCAGCTGGACTGTCTGTGCCTTTCCCTTGTTTTGCTGTGGTTGAGCAGTGTATGCTGTCACTGCTAGTACAAACCAGCTAGCTGCTGGGATTCATACTGTAATGGGCAGCTTGCCATGCACATAGACATAAGATGTAATGCTAAAGGCCAGATACATCTCTTATTCAAGGAGAGTAATAAAGCAGATTTTATTTGACTTGTATAAATCCAGTTTAATTGGCTTTCCTGCTAACACTTTCATTAACATGTAAATTAGCTGTCCTAGAGCTGTTAATTATCTTTGCAGAAAACGTTGGATATGGTCATATAACATACTCTTTCTTTTTTACTGCTCTTAATGTTTTATACTGAGATGTGCCCATAAATATTCACTGGGGTTTTTTTCTGGTTTTTTTTTTTTTTAAGAGGACGAAGAGGCAAAGGC
>NW_008674081.1:57606-70981 GCF_000695815.1 Acanthisitta chloris | reverse complement strand
TGCTGCCACGTTCCACTGACACATAAGCAGCTTAGCATTGGGTTTTATGGGCTTGGCCTTTGAAAGTTGGAGGGATTTTTTTTTTAAACTGGCAAGCGAGGGAGCAAAGGAAGATGACAGGTGCTCAGCCAAAGGCAGCATCCTCTCTTACAGGATGTCTTGTGTTCAAAACTTGGCAGTGGCAGTGAAACAGGTAGGCATTATGGGGAAGAAAAATGGCAGAATTCCCAGTTCCCAGGAAGCTGAGAACAAGCCAATTAATTTTCCTATGAAAAAAAGAAACCTCTAACTTTTTAAATATATCATTTCTGAAAAAATAATTTTGAAAAACGAGGGGGTTTTTTTCAGCTTTACCAACTGCTTAAAAATGTTCTCCTTCCTTTAATAATAAAAGATCTTGATGCTTCTCTTAACAAGTTAGCATGACAAGCTGCAATCTGTTTATCATTTTTAACCGCCTGCTTTGCACAAATGGCATCTTCTGTTTGCAGTTTTACCCCACAGGCAAGGCAAAAGCCTGCACAGCAAGAGCAGGACACAGGTTCCAGGATCAGATCTTGCCTCATCTGCACTGTGGAAATGAAAGACTGACCTGGCCTTTGCTTGTGAAGACACAGCATGAGAACAGGGGCACAACTGTTGAATTGCTAGGCTGCCTTTAGCATGAGATAGCAATAGTCCAATGACCTGTATTATGGGTTGGTCTCTAGTGTTCCCCATATTTCCTCAGGAATTGCACAGATAAAACACAAGCAGACTAGTGTTTCTTTGGGGAGGGACCATCATTGTCCACATGCTATTTCACTGCAAATAGGTTGTTGGACATGGGCTTGCTGTGACCAAAAACCAGGGTGAGTTTTGGAGCTGTGGTAGGAGGCCAATTTAGGGCTGCCTTTGAGCTCACTGTAGGTCAGAGCAATGTTTTGAGAGGTTGCCCAGGCCGAGATAGCTGTGGTGTGTTATTGCAGAGAGTGTAGGCCTGTTGTAACACAGGGCCTCACTCACCTGGTCTGGCATTAAACCAGGCATTTGCTCCAGAGACTGGGCACCACCTCCTAGGGCTCTGCTTTATATCCAGTAAGCAGTAACCTTTCATTTCACTTCTAACAGAGAAGCAAGTTTAACAAGGTAAGTGCTAGGGCCTGTCAACACTGCCAGTAAAGATGCACAGGAAGGTATGTCTGAGTCTTATTTCCACAGTAGAAACGTAAGTAGGAGAGTAATACCAGTGTTACAGCTGCTGTTGTACTGATGTACATTCCCCCATTGGCTGTTTGTTCCAGAATAACTGTGGTAGTCTTAACTATTTGAGGTAAGGATGCTTTATTTCAAACAACAGAAATTGATTAAAATAAGAATTTCAGAGGAAGATGTTTTTCTTAAATGTTTTTTCCATACATCATTACATGTTCTTACATATGATTTGTACCTGAAATGAAATAAAACATCTTAAGATGAATTAATACAAAGAAATAACTTAGAATAAAGAACATTCAAGCAAGCTGTAGATATGGTTAGGTTGTATGTACTCTATATACTTCCCTCCAGGGGCAATATCTTTAATGTTTCAAGATAAAATGAAATGTAGCATGAACAGATGAGCTATTTAATTAAATAAAAATCTTTGTGAAAAAGGTTTATTTTTGTTTTGCATCATAATTATGATTTCTGTAGGAACACTAGGGAGGCAAAATTTTACAACTCTAAATCAGCATTTGTCTTCATTAAGGTATTTTTGCTTTGTTCTAAGACAAGCAGTTTGTTGAACCCTTCTGACAGTGCACTGCTCTCTTCATCATCACTAAATGTAACCCAGTGACTGAAATCTTTCAGGTTGGGGTGTTTTGAATTTTCTGAAATGTGTGCTGGAGAAGTAGCTGATGCTGCCTGGATGGAAAGTGGGCAGGAAGAATGCATGTCCAGGTCCAGAAGATTGGTGTTCTCTGGAAGGGAGCTGGTATCCAAGAGCTGTGGATGTTGGCCTGCTGGTGCCCCAGGGCCCTGGAGATTAGCCATCAGTTCTGCAGCATTTGGTGTCAATGGCTTAGTTGTGCTGTTTTTTGGGCTGGTGGAAGCTGTAGATGCTAAGTGAGCAGACTGTGCAGGGACATGAGTCTGTGGGCAGGACCCAGGATTATTGTTGTTGTTGTTGAACATTGACCCACTAAGAAGTGAGCTGTCACTGCTCTGGAGAACTTGCAGATGAAAAGCTGCAGGAGCTGACTTCTTTCTTCGTGGTGGCACCTTTGGGGCAAAGGGAGCATTCTGGGGAGGCAGTACAATGGCCTCAGCCGTGCTTGCTGAGGGGGGCTGCCTTTCATTGCTCCCCCTCCTCTCCTGAGGCTTCCCTGCTTGTGGTGTTCTGGGTTTAGGGACTGGAGTGATCTTGGTTGGACTAAGAATAGTTCCAGCTTCTAGATGGGGCTCCAGCAAGCCAAAAGGAGTCTGTTGGTCAAATTGCTCTTCTGTAGACGTGGCCTGAGGGGAAAAAGGAACAAGAAATTTGAGAACAAAAAGGGTACCTTAAACACTGAGTCACTACTGGTGCAAGTCTTACTGACAGCATTACTGAGAAAATCTGACAGTACTGGAGGGAAAAATAAAGCAGTACAAAGAGGAGGCTTGACAGCACAGTCCTACACTGTACCTTGCCACGCTCTGTTCTCATGCATCATGCCCTGCACCTATGTTCATTCACAGACAGCTATTTGAGGACAAGGGTCCTACAGCCTGCTGACTCCTTGTGTGAGAAATGCATCTCTTTCAGACCATCTCCCTTTCACATTAGGATTTTGCTCTGGGCCAAATTAACACAGTTCTGAAGAGTTATTTGTTACATCTCTCTGCTGACTAATATTATTTAAGCAAGAATTCATAGGGAAACCTAATTTAATGGGCACATGCCTTTGGGTACATTCTGATGGATAATTATCTTAAGCTAACCCAGTCAATGCATTAAGGGCTCTGTCCTGTCACACTGATGCTAGGAACTGAAGCTAAAATAAGCTCTCATGGTACAGTCTAGCATATATCCACCATTTAAAAACACAGAAATACCAAGCCCAGCTCAGCCTCAGAGAGCAAGGGCTGCTTCAGATGTCTCACACTCGGTGTGATTGAATGAAAGCATTTAAATTCTTTATTACTTTTGTATAATATTAAAAGATAATATCCAGGCTTTTTAATGCAGGCAAAATATTTAGTATTTCATGATGGGCATATCCCCTGCCATTCTGTCTATGTGCTGTTGTTAAGTTGCCTACGTTTGACTATGTGGTCTTTTGGTGATAGAGGTGGATTGAGTGGAGGTTTTCAAGTACCCAATTCCCATCTGAACTCCAGATGGAGGAAGGAGCAGAATTCTGAAGCACACTCAAACTGAAATAGATCTATTCCTGCAGAAGCTCTCATATAACTAACACCAAAAGAGCAATCCCTCTCAGCACCTTTCAGGAGTGCCCTGGGAATGGAGACAACATAAACAGAACAAACTGGCCATTCCTTCTTATGCAATGTTTAAGGAAAGAGCATGCACTGTGCTCTTGGGGGTTTTTGATTTTGCAAATCTGCTAAGTAAAGATGGCACAAGGTTCATTATAGAGAAGGAGTGAATGCTTTAACAAAGGAAGGTAAGGCAGGAACCCTAACAACTTAGAATAGAGTTTCCTAGCAGGTTCTGTCAAAGGGAGAATATAAAAGGTTATATTTGTCTTGTACTTAAATTGCTTTCATCATTAAATAATAATTTTAGCAGCTCTAGAGGTGAACTATTATCTGGATTGTAGAGACCTGACAAAGACTAAAACCTGAACACCTACAGGTTTGTATTTTTTAAGAACCTGAACTCTTGAGTAGACTCCAAAGTTCAAACTCAATGGCTGAATCCCATTATAAGGTGGGCAAGAAAAGTAAGATGTCTCTACACAGGACACAACTGATGAAGAAGCTGCCTCAAATCATTACAGAACAGAACACTCATGGTCAAAAGCAAACACTGTGATGAAGAAGGGATGAGACTTCAATCCAGACAAGGTTTAGGCAAATCAGAAGAAAATTAATAAAACCTAAGAGAATGGACTGACTAATAGAAAAGCTGAACATGGCTCTATTTCCTTTCCGATCTCTCTTAAATTTTTATGCCTTGGTGACTAAAACACAAAATTGTTTCAGTGCCTGCTGATATGAGAGGACTCTGCAAAGTGTTTAACAGCCCACCCCTCCTGCCACTGTTCCCACTGTGTAATGGAGGCTGAATGCATTTTGCTGCAACTATCTTACATTTTCCACCTTGACTCCAGTCCTTTGCAGGGGTATTGGCTTCTTTGGAGTTGGAACTTTGGGTGGTGGACGATGAGGCACAGGCACTGGTCCTGCCTGCGACCCTTGAAATGATGCTGACTTTGTGATGTTGGGCAGAGGCTCAGGTTTGGTGACTGGTTGGTTTCTGGTTGGAGCAGGCTTTACTGCATCTTCTTGTAATCCTGAAAAGCAAAAAAATAATACAGTGTTCCAGCCTGATCAGAATGTAGCTTCAAGATAATTTCTTTCACAACCATGTTTTCCAAAATGTTCATGCCTAAAGGGCTGACTTAGGCCAGGAAGGTAGGAGTAAGCACAGACCTTTGCAATCCTGTCATGTTTGTAAGGGGCAGTTAGGGAAAAACTCCTGTCTGAAATTATTTTATGCCACTGTTTGGCCGAATGGAAAAAGCAGTGTCTGGGGGTTCAGGAGTACTGGACTCAAGTCCTGAGTCTCCTTTTGCCCTTACCTGTAAAATCAAGATAACAGTAACAAGCACATCTTGTAAAGTACTTCGGGAAGAACTGTAAATACCAACTGGTGGTACAGCACAAGGGACTGAGTCATGCTGACCAGACTAGTTTTCTTACCCACATGAAGTGAAATGCTTAATGTGAATTTCAAAATTAATGGAGAGTAAATCTGATTTCAAAACAAAATGAAAAGCACAAGGAACGAACACCAAGATGCCCTTATGACATTTCTAAATAAATGGGATTATTTCAGATTGCATTTGTTCTATTTATAAAAGAAAAATTATTGGTTTTCTTCTAAACTGAGAGTCTCAAACTCAGGTAACCCTTCTCATTCACACAGCATCAGCAGAAAGGCTGCATGCAGCCCTGGAGGGGACATTCACAGTACCTAAGCTAGTTTCCTGCTCTAACTTGCCCTTGCAAGAAGCTTTCTTCTCGAGAGACTGGACAGGGAGCATAAACACAGAGGAGCCTTTTAGCTTAACTTTTCAAGCTGAAGTGGTGCAAGCTTCTATGTAGGTTACAACTATACGTGCTGTTCAAATGTGAACACAAACCATGTTATTTCTCCTACAGCTCTACTTGCTCTGTATTTCTGCTTGGAATAGTGAGCATTCACTAAATAGAGCAGCAAATATCCTTTATGCGACTGAGCTAATGCAGGCAGCATCAGTTTAGTAAGATCCCATCTCTATCTTAATTTTTCTGACTATATCTAGACATAATAACCCAAGGTGCTCCTAGTAATGGGTTCTACAACAAAATATACAGCTTGAAAGAGGTCAGGATTATCAGAACTGACAAAGAACCACATACAATTTTGCAAGAACGTGTCAGTGTTCAGGTGAAATTCTGAATAGAAATATGTGCATCTGGTCTATGATGGCATGGATGAATACACCTACAGTTTTCCTTATTTAAATATTTTTAGAAGTCAGTTAGAAAGCTATGCTCACCTCCTTTGGCTTCCATAAGACATCTAATAGCTTCTTCTGCTTCCTCAGCTGTGGTGGTTTTGATCTGCTTGACATTGTAAGGTTTGCTTATTCCAGTCCGGACTTTAGGCTTTAAAAAACATATGAGGATGAGTAATCTTGAGAGAACTGGGGTTTTTTGTACACCTCTAATCCCACAGCTAAGCTCACACACCTGTAAAATTCTGTTCTTGCCAGTGGCTATTCAGTGATCTATAAATAATAAAGAAATGGCAGGGAATCTTTTGGGAAATACTACATCTTTGCTACCAGCTGACAGAGAGGCCAATCCCTGACTGCTGCAGCTCGTCCCTTAGCCATCCCTTGTTCAGTGCATTAGGGTTCTCATCCAGCAAGACAGGAATGGGGAGGTGTTTCTATGTTCTGGTCTTGGTCTCTTCAGGTGACTAACAGCTTTGCTGACAATGATCCAGACTTTTCCTCTATTCTGGGCTAGCATGGCCCATCAAAACAGAGGTGAGAAAAGAATTAAAGCATATCATGATGGTGTTGAAAATTCAAGTTAGCATCTGTCAGAAAGCAGCATGTGGAATAAACCAGCAGTGCCCTGGTCTTGCACCATTCATTCTCTCTCTCCCTTCTTGGCCTTGCTAATTCCTGGCACTTTATTAACATTCTTCTGGTGTCCAGCAGGGCCTAAAGTCTAATATTATGGTACTAGAAGTTATCTTAGCATTTTCAGCTCAGGCATGTGACAGGCTTCATTGTGTGACAGTGGCATCCTGTATGTGATGCTCAGTGTCAGGACAATGCCAAGTGCCTGTGCTGAGCAGCAGGACTCACTGGCTGCTGAGGGGCTCCAGGTAGCAGCTTTGCCGTTGCCAGGATGGAGCAGGTGGAATGGCTTCCTGGAGAGAGGGAACCATCTGAGGGGGACTTTTTGCCTGATGATCCAGCTGAAAGAGGAATAAAAATGGCTTTTTACATTCAAGAGCTGGTACAACATTTTATCTGCAATGGAGCAAATCCAATGTGTTTGGAAACTGTGATAAATAAAAAAGATGCTGTCACTCTCCCTACTCCTCCAGGGACAGACACATTAGACAAGACCTTCCTGCAGGACTCAGAGGACCTTGAGTCCCTCTTCATGAGTGCCAAGAGTCAGACACTTTAATCTAGGCAAAGTGATGTGCTGAACAGTTACTGGTCTAATCTAAGGTTAAAAAAAAATCTCAACACAGAATAAAATACTGAAATTTTGAACTGTTTCAGGACACAGTTTCCTAGTTAGTCTTTCATCTAATTAAATAACCTCAGCTGAACATTAACATTGCATTCTAGGCACAGAAATAGATACCAGTGTTGTCACTTCTGTGCAACAGACTCAGAAATGAATGGGAATAATCCTCAAGAACTCATCTTCTAGCAGTGAGCCTGACAGAATCTTTAATTCAAGACTGGAAAATGTACACAAAAGAGACTTTTGGGCTGCAGGGAAAATTTGATGTATAGCCTGTGTAATACAGAAGGCAAAGATAATTATGCTGATCTTGCAATCAGCATTCATTCAGAAGTAGCCATAAAAACAGGAGCAGCACAGCACTGATGGCAGCTCAGGTGGGCAGAGCTTTGTGCCTCACTGAAAACCATAAGCTGCTTTGCATTTCTTTCAGAGACACAAAAGCAAGCAAGAACTGCTTGCAAAGCAGGAAAGGACAAAAACTGTTCAGAGCAAGTATTTTGTGAAAGCTTTTTAAAAGTATGGTTACAATTAATTTGGAAACCAAGAAACTGTAAGGATACACTCCGTGACTTTTTATTGCCACAAAGTGGCTGCTCAACTCGTTAACCTGAGTGATGAGTTAGTATGAAACGTGGGACATTCTATCCTAACTAAAGGCATTTGTTTTGTGGAGCATCTGTCATCCTAAAGACAAAATTCTCCCACTACTAACAGCAGCTGTACTAAGGCTGGGAAGCAAGTACAAGTACCTCAACAGCCTGACATTTCAGAACAAGGTATTACTTTCTTTGGCAACCAGAAATGGCTGGCAAAACTGGTCAGCTGGAGCCAACAGGATTAGAGAAAGTTAAACTTACCAGGAGGGGGAGGCCTCTGTGGTGGCTGAAGCGGCCGAGACCTGGTGGGAATGGACAGAGACCTGCTTGGAGCGCGGCGCTGGCATTCCACACTTGCCTCCAGCTCCCGCTTCAATTCAGCCAGGTCTGTGTCATCTAGGGGAATTTTAGAAAGGACTGGATTAGCTACCCACTGGGTGAGATTGCCGAATCTGAGCAGCCAGGAGAGACGTGACTACGAATGGCAAACCCCAGCCAGGCATCTGGCAACACAACACAGCTCCTTTCACATTGTTTGCTCTCCCCCAATGTCTGCCTGCTCCCACTGCAGAAACATCTACCCTTGTCTCCAGTGCCTCTCACCATTTATTAACTTTTTGTGCTGACATGGACTGCCTGCACCTGGTTTCAGGGTTACTAGTCACCTTGGTAGACACTGAGAATTTCACAGGCAGACTTGGTGACAACCTGCTTTCATCAAAATACCATGGCTAGTCATAGGCAATTCCTTGCTCTTTCATCCTGAACAGAGGAATTCCATTTGAGAATTAGACAACTTTTCTTGCTCAGGGGAACTGTTTTTATGCCAGAGAAAAATGTGTCTGAAAGGCTCACTCATCACATCTCTGCTTTCCAGCAACATCTACTAACAGGTACACCTGCCTCAATCTGCTAGCCCTAGGCTGCACCTGGCAACACTAGATAACTACTCAGTCTTTCATCCCATCTAAGCCTCTCTGACAGCTGCAGAGGGGAGAAGTAGGGATTGCTTTATTTGCCCTGTCTGCTATAGTAAGGACTTTCACTTCAGTCCTCTCACCCTGCCATGGCTGCCCAGACATACCTCCCTGTTCTTTAGGGCTCCAAGATTCACTGGGTTTAGTTTTTTCCCTGTGGTTTGGAGATGATGGGGAAGGAATTTTGTAGCACTAGTCTCTCATACTTCAGGCATTTTTAAACAAATTCTTGTTTTTCAGAAAGCTGTGCTCTGCAGGGAATACCGAGCTGCCTCACAGCTTCCTACTCCCACTCAGCAGCGGATGGCAGCCACGGAGGCAGAGCCTGTGATCTGCTCAGCCTGCCCTCCCCCTTCTCTCTGCATCTTCAATGCTTCTAAGCTGCAGATACATCCTTGGTGTGATCCAGGGAGTTACACAGGCACCCAGAACACTGAAGGCAAGAAAACCCAGCCATGACTGATCAATCCCCTCCCCTGAGAGGCTGCTGACAGAGGGACACTGGTTGCATAGGGCTGTGCCCTTCCCTGACCTCAGACACACATGTACATGCTGTTGTGCCTGCCACTGGCTTCCATCTGTGCCTAACACCAACTGCACAATCATCGTACCTTCAATTAGGAGTTACTCAGGCAGAATTGGAAGCTTATGGAGGCATCTGAAATGGCAGAGGCTTTCAAGATGAATTGAATATATCATACTTTGAGATATGTGAAATCATGACCCTGCCTTGATCTTCTTCACACTATACTCCATATTCTCTATTTACTTTGTGACTTGATCTTCTTCACACTATACTCCATAATCTCTATTTACTTTGTGATTATTTTTTTTTTTTGTGGAGAAGAGTTAGTGTGGGTGACAAGAATCACTGCAATCCTCTGTGGCTTAATGAATCATCACACAGTAGGCCAGAGGTGCTCAGAGGACAAGGCACCCTATAATACAAAGTGATTGGCTTCACAGTATTTAATAATGATCGATTACTCCTTGACTCAGGGCTATCTGTCTGGGTCTGGCCACACTGCACCCAACCTATGATTCAAGGTGGGCAAGAAAGCCACAAATCACTGTTTGGAAAATCTGTCTGTGTAACTGTATGAATTTAATTTTATCTTTTTGAACTCTACTTCTGACTCAACCTTTAGAAGTATTAAAGTTTTCACTTTTATGTCAGATGACAAAGCACTTCTGACAGAGTGCAGAACAACAGCTACTGAATCACTTGCTGTGACAATGAGGTGTTTCATACATAACCCAGCCTGTCAATGCTTGGCCACCGAAGCATGTCCTGATCACATCTCAATGTAAGAACATCTCTGGCTTGGCTAGTTTCTGCTGCAGTTTTTATCAGTGTTCTCTTCACAGCTTTATCTTCTCTTTACTGAGTCATTTCACAGTAATGTGCAAACAAGCCAGGTGACCAAGAAAAAAGGTAACACATTTATGAAACACTAAAAGAATGAATATATATGTTCTGTGAACCTCAACTTCTTCAGAAATAAATCAAATGGGAAAAAAGGAGAAAGTTTAGGCCTCTGAAATCACTTGCACACAACCACCTACCAGCTTACACCTGACTGTTCTGCCACTGCTACTGCTCAAAGGATAGTTGAGTCCATCACTGAATTGACAGGATTACTTTGGTTTTATTTTGCTCTCACCAATTATTTGCCCTCACCAATAAGAAAATAACACAATTTTTTTGTTGTATGCTCTAGTGCCAAACAACATCGAATGGATAAAAAGACTTAATTTCTCCTAGCTATAAAATGAAAACAACATTTTTCAGCCTTCTTGCCTTGCCCTGGGCTAGAGAGAAGGAGAATCTAAGTTTTATTATTTGTATTGCTGTTATGCCTGAGGGCCTCAGTTACAGTCACTAACTCAAGGGGCATTGAGCATGAATGGGTACTACAGGAGGGCCTACAATGAAAATATAAATGAACAGGGAAATACAGACAACAGGAGAACAAACAATAAACCTTCAGGTCTTACTTCAAGGAAGATAAATACTTTACCTTTATACAGTCGTGGGGTTTGTCCAGATTTGTTTGAAAGAGCTACAGATGTGCAATGTCCAGAGCCCTCAGATATATCATCTGCTACTAGGTGTTGACACAAACCTTCATCTAAATCATCATCTTCATCCTCTACTATATCACCTGGATTAAAATACCAAAGAATTACTGAGCAAATGCATTCTCTGTCTCTCTAAACTACCAATCAATTATTTTAATATACAGGCTGGACAAGATTCTTGTGCAACCAACCCACGTGTTTCATTACAGTGTGTCTCTAGATAGACAACTGTACCATACATTGAATTTGCTAACATATATCATAACACTAAATTGACAGGACAATCTAAGTAACAGTTCTCTGTCCAGGCACAGTGCCAGGTCACAGCTTTAGTTACAATCCTCTATTTAAGAAGTATGGCTTCATCACAAATTAAGATACCACTGATGCTCATGCTGTACCTTCTCTGTACAGCCAAGACAGTAAAGCAGTTTCTTACAGCTTAGCTTAGAAGCCTATTTCTTACCTTCTGAGTCATAGTCCAAACTTGAGAAGTCAAAATTCTCTTCCAGAAGATGGGAGTTTGCTGTAGGGGACATGGGAACAACACTGTCCCGTTTCCGAGCAATTTCCTCCTGAAGGCCCTTTAGCCAGTCCTTAGTCTTGGGCTGGATCTTCACTGTTCTGCCTCTAACCTAATGCAAAAAAAGAATTGTTACCCTTTGCCAAGCAACTTCACAAAATGAGAACACCTGAAAAGAAATAGAGAAGTCCTGACCGTCTGTTGTACAACAGCTTCAGAACCTGATGCAAGTAAGCCTTCACTTCAGAAGCTAAATGGAAAGGAATTCCTACCCCCATATCCAAGTTTTCAGACTGTAACAACATTCTTGAAAGAAAATGAGCCTCACAGTTCAAAAGCACTGCTGCTGCATTTGGGAAATACTGGAGAAACAGGTGAAACATGAAATATCGTCAAAACAGCATTATGATAGTGATATCAGTATGGGAGGGTGTCATTTTTGAGTCAGTAGCTTTAAGACACACATGAGTTTGCTGCCTGCTGAATCTGTAAGGAGACTCTCTGACCAGAAAACCTCATATATGATGGTTCATGTATATGGAAACTATATTATTAAACAGATTAGGACTACAGCTGCTTTTATGTGTTGGTCTATGACATTTGGGGTGAAACGCATCCAAGCAGCTTTGAGGGGAAAATTACTTTGAAAAGTTCCCAGCTCAGGTTCCCAGCACCTTTCACACACCGTGTGCATACAATCGTGTTTCAGTCCACGCTATTAATTACATCAATGCCATGAGTCAAATCCATTACTTCACTGCTCAGTTAACAGTGCAGCCCCACAGACAGTTTCATCAGCATAACTGAGGGGGTTGATGCATTGTAGAGTATGTGCGTGGGAAGGAAGAGCAGGGGATGGGAAGGTAAACACCTACTGCTAATGCTGAATCGCCATGGAGGCAAATGAATCATGTTGTGCCAGCTTGGTAGAAGGAGTTTATTTGATACACTTAAGAGAAACAAAAAATCTCCAAACCACAATCATGAGGATGCTTTGGCAACCGTATGAAGTCACACAATCTCAGGAGAAATGCTTCAAGTATCAAAATAATGACCAAGTCCAAGTATGCTGCAGTGGTGTCAGAGGCCAGATCCTAAGCACTGCTTATGAGCACCAAAAGTCACCTCATGCCCTCCCAAAACTGAAATACTGGATTTAAAGCCTCAGCAGCAGTGAAAGCTAAGGACTTAGTGAGCACTAAGTTTCTTTCAAATAATGCTTATTGATTTAGCTAGAAACTCAACTACCTCATTCTAAGCAACCACTCTTGAGAAATTTGTTATGAAATTACTAGAGGTTTGAGAGAATCTTACTTTGACACCATCTATATCCATAACACGAAGAGCTGACTTGCTGTCTGCAAATGTCACCAGCATTTGAGCTCCACAGATCCTAGTGAAAAAAGCCAGAGGAGAAAAACAGTGCATTTTATCTCACCATTGAATAAACCTCCTTAAAGGCAAGCATGACAGAAAACTATCATATATAGTTACATATATATGATACATATATAGATATATATATTTGGTTTTAATTTTATTTTCCCTCACAGTTCTCTCTTTTGTGGAGAAGCAGGTGATCTGTGAGTCCCGGTTGGGCTCCTCTTTGACCCCATTCTCCCTTGTGTGACCCCAGCACCCTGCCCTTTACTGGATCACCCCTGAAGCAGCCACACAAACATCTCAGCAGCTGTTGACAGGATACTCAGTCCAATATCCACACTCCCTCTGTACTCACTTCCATGGCTCTGCATATCCCTCACCTCAGAGGACATGTGATGTTCCCAAAGACTAGTAAACCATCTAGCTCTAATGCAATTAAGACCAAAACCAAACAAAACCAAATCACCAAAGCATGTTTGTTTCTTGCTCCCTTTCTTCACAAGCAAAGTGCTGCTGCTGTTCCTGCAGGGCTGTTTTTGAACCCTCAGCTTACATTGGTACTTCATAAAACCACACAACAACAGGTCATCAGCTTTCTCCATTAATAAATGGAGAAAATACGACATAAACAGGTTTCTGCTGGTGTTTCCCAGCGGTCACTGTTAGGTCTTTTGCCTGTATTTCTTAAAACAGTTTCATAGCTGTGCTGGAGCCTTGTGCACAATCAATCAGAATGCAATTAAGCTGCTCTGCCAGCAGGTATCACACTCCCCCTCTCAAACACAGTAGGTGATAGCACTGTGTGAAGCCATACTATTAACAAATACGTAAAATGATCCCCAACAGAAAGGAGAGCCAGA
>NW_008674081.1:48358-57593 GCF_000695815.1 Acanthisitta chloris | reverse complement strand
AGTGCTAGAAGAGAACAGACCTCCTCAGAGGAAGTAAAGCAGGGCCTGAGGACCCACCAGAAGCAGCAATGCATGGAAGTGAGGCCTGAATATAAAGGTGATAATTACATCAAAGCCTCTGCTTTATGGTCCTGTACTGAAAAAAATTCTCTTCCGCTCAGCCAAGAGAGCTGTTAGACTATTTCTTTAACAGGCTGTCGAGAAGTAAATATATTAAAAACACTGTTACTCAATTTCTAATGAAGAATTCAACATAGAATCATAGAATCAGCCAGGTTGGAAAAGACCTCAAAGATCATTGAGTCCAACCCTACCGTCGTTACTAGACCATGGCACTAAGTGCCACATCCAGTCTCACCTTGAAAACCTCTGGGGATGGTGAATCCACCACCTCCCCTGGCGGCCCATTCTAATGCCTGATCACTCTGTCCATTAAAAAATCTACCTAAACCTCCCGTGGCAGTAAAGGAATTCAACATGCTACCTTTCAATACAAAGTTAACACTGTCAGGATGAGAGGGATTTTCTAGACTGTGTTTTTTAACAGATGACATGCCATTTCAGACCCCAGACTTACCTGACCAGAACAACAGTGCCATAATCCTCGAACATTTGCATAAGCTCTGTACGCAAGTCCTCAGGAAATTCATTTTTCTCTTCAGGTGTTGGTGACAGCAGATTTACCACTACTGTGGCATCCAGTGGTCCCTGGAAAGATGACACTTCCCGGAAAACACTCTCACGGGCAGCTTCGTTAACTTCCTGGACCTCCACTTCTACAATAGCTAACACTGGCCTACATGAAACAAAGGAGAGAAATGCTTATTTAAAAATAGGAAATGCTTATATAAAATTAAAATCTATGTCAATCAGTAGGACAGGTAAGCTTAATTTTTCCTGCAGTGGTCAAGATCATGCCTTGAGCACTAGTAATTATATTTTCCAGTCCTGCATTAGCTGAACGTAACAGTGAGGATACACCATAAATGAATTTAAATAATAATAGTGTGTAGCACTTCCGGCAAACCTGCAATCTGAAAATACCAGGATACTTCATTCATTATCAAACAGCTGTGTCCCTAAACCTCTATAGATCAGGATGGAAATATATTATTTTCTGTTAGACAAGGCCACATAAAGATGTTTTCTTCCAAAAAGCAAGGACAAGATACTCTAAGTGTATAATGTTGCTATGTAGCAAACACATGACAATCCATCACATTATCAGCAGCCAAAGCTGCAAACTTGCTCCTTCAGCCATTTCTTACAAAATCACATCTGTGCTGTTAGATCTGAGTAAGATTGAGAGAGCTGTCTGAAAGAGTAAAACTCATCTCAGTGGATGCGATCCACATTCTCAGATTTCCACCTTCACATACACACAGAGCAGTGACTGGGATGGCTGCTCTTACACAGAAATTGCCTCCTACTTGCAATAAACCTCGGTCTTGAATACATATTACCAGAACACATGAAAGCAACAACAGCAGAGCTAGAAAGGGATAGTAAAGGGGGAAAACATATAGGAAGCACAAACTATTTCTATCAGCACTGTGAATCATAATGCATTTCCATATGTCACAAAGATATAGCCATGCCCTTTTTGTAGCACAAACCTCGGGAAAGCAAACCTGCTGACTGTAATTAAAAAGCAGTTTTTGCAGTCAAGTTTGCTGAAATAGAAAGCCATGTATAACAGCCATGTTTCACAGATTGCATCCTCAGGGTCCTATATAATGAGTGCAGCAGCTCCACTGTGCTTTGTGGAACACAGCAGTGTCAAAGCCTTGACACAGAGAAATTGATTGCAAGAGGCATGTTCTTCCACTGCTGGAGGAATACAGAACAGCCCTCGCATGCAGGAGCACCACGAGAAGCACAGGGACAGCTCCAGGGGGTCATTGAGTGCTGCTAGGAGGAACAATATTGTAGCATTTCCACAAGACATACAAGGGGTGAGACTAAGATTATTCTGAATGCAAGGCAGCATTCAAAGCATATCTATTACAGGATTTGTTTCTGAGAAGTGGAGAAGAAGTTTAACAAAGAAAGGTCATTCATATCCCTAAAGAGAAGTTAATGATATGGACCAACCAGAAGCACTGCTCTTTGATTTTTCTTTCTTCTTCCATCACCCTTTTTACAGGAGGCACAGAAGCCCCACACTTGACTGCGGTGAGACAGTCAAACCTGGCCATACATGGCCTGGCCTTCAGGCCACAAAATCCCAACCTCCTCTCCTGCATCATGCTGAGTGGAAGTCTATCAGAGCAGCTTCACTTGGTATCAGAGCTTTCCAAAACCAAGCAACAGAAAGCCCTGTTTCTACACCTGTTCCTGCAATTTACCCAACCCTTACTGAGATCACAGTGCAGAAAAAAACCCACGACTATAGATACTTGCCAACCTTGTACAAACCCCACGATGAGGGGAAAAAGCCCCACCAAACAGACACTGAACACAGAGTAAGGGTGTAACTCCTATTACAATCAGACTTGATCACTCACTCTGAAAGTGTAATTCAGTATGACACATTCTAACTTGGTGACCTTTCCCCTGATTGTTTGAGTAGGACTTTACCTGTGGTCAGATGCTTGCAGCTCTGCTCTCCCATAGTACATCAAGGCTCCAGGGGTCCAGGTGTGCTTGACTTTAGTATCAGCACTCAGATCACTGTCTAGAAGATTGATCTCTCCAGCTATGCAGCACAAAACATGATTTAAAACTCATTCAAAGCTAGTTTTACTGACAGTTAAACACTATTTTATTAGGATGCACTTCACAGACCCTAGTAGTGGGAGGTGGGTTTTTTTTTTGTTCTTGTATATACCATTCGAAGAGGAGCTTATATCCTAAAAGATTTACAACTTAGGGACTATAAAAAAAAAATAAAATCACAGAAAGGACTGTGAGTGCAACCAAGACAGCTGATCACTAGAATGAGACACCTGCAAAATGGTTAACTTGAATGTCACACAATTAATTACCTATACAACCTGGATTGACAGAGTCATATTAGTATTTTACCTCCTGTCCCATTACTGAGTACAGAAGCAGACACTGTACTTGGAAATTACATTGCAAATTTGATTAATACACAGGAAAGGTGAAATAATACATAAGACAAGGGTGAAACCAAGCCCATGCAAATCCAACCTTCAAATACTTCTGCAACACATTAAGGTGATAGAAAGTGCTCCAGAAATTATGCCAGAGCGAGGTATTATATTGTTGTTAATAACAGGAAAGTTTTTATGCCACTTTTGGGGCAATTGGATAAATTTATCTCTTTTCTGAGGAGCTGAAAATGAGTTAATATGGAATAAGGCATTTCTGCCTAATCACTCACACTGGGGCTACACTTTCTTCTCAGAAGGTGAATAGTTCTTTAACTACAATAAGAAGCAACACAAAACAATTAATGCTAAGAGGCAAAAGAGCCTTGCCCCCAGCATTAAAGGACAGGAACTCTGGAAGTGAACTAAGAGAAGCTTTTCAGGGCTGGGAAGGTGGGTGAACAGACAAGGAAGGGATCAGTTATATACCCATGTGAGCTCACTGTGGGAGGCCTACAAGCTCTAAAAAATACCCTGTCTTGGCTCTTGCAGATCAGCTAGTTAGGTCCTACATTCTGCATGTACTCCAGCTACTAAAGTCCTCCAGGGGCAAGTCTTGCCATGCAAAATAAGGAATATGTATTGAAAATGCTGAAGGTGTGTTCTTTCTCCTAAAATGAAAACAGCCAGCACAAAAGGCCTGTTTAAATTTCCTTATTATGCCCCATACAGTTTTTCTTTCCCAGATTGCATCTCTATCAATGGTTTAAACTTCCCATTTGACTTTAAATTTTCATTCCTTAAATGAGAGCAACTGACATTGTACCATGCTGACATATACTCTCTGATTTGCCCTAGTTTTGCTTTGTAGTTTTTGCACTTAACATAGTTATGATATGACTTAGATTCCAAAGAGAAGTTCCCAGGCATGTGAAAAATCACATCTGCAGGCACAGAACATTCCTTCTCCATTGATAACACTTTTAATATGAATTTGTTCAGATTTTAGAAACATTGGGAGATAGATGTTCCTGCAGACTGAGAGCACGGTTATGAAAACTGTCCCTGGATATGCAAAGAAATATTTATTATTTTGTGACTGTAACTTTGAATAAGAAATGAAAACAGTCTCTGTTGTGCTGGCCACTCATGATCTCAAAGTACTTTATAAGCACCAATTAGTGAAATCTCCCCCAATTCCATAAACCAGCAGAAATATTCCTAAGAATTACCAGGGCAGAGGAAATTACAGAAAACTGCCCATCCATATACTGAGGACAGCAGTTATAACAATCTAGCCATTACAGCAAAGGAACTTTACATGGACTAATGATTCTGTTGAAAAAAACCACAGAATAATTTCTATATTGCTACAGCTGGATTGTTTGCAGTTCCTCAGTGAGCTCCCAGCACCTTTTCAATCTGTAGCATGAAGCCTTTGTTCACACACTCAAGAAGGAAGAGCTTTATCTCTGCAAGTAAATCCAGTGAAGCTGAAATAACATCTGCTTCAATAAAGCACCATTCACTAGATTAAAAACCCTTAAGTTCTGGATGAACTCTAAAACAACCTTCAGATAAAGAAGGATGAAAGATTCAATGCACCTGTTTTTTCAAACGGCAGTTTCTTTCTCCACCAAAGCACTCTGTCAGTCCATGCTGGGGTTCTGCACTTATCACTTGTATCATAAGCCTCTGAGCCAACGTCATATTTATATGTTGGTCCAAAATTAATAGTCCCTTCATGGAAGTCTTTAAAAATCTATTAAAAGAAATAACATCTCTTTTATTAAGTTACAGATGAAGTAGGTCTGAAAATGCAACTTCTTCATTCTCTCAAAGAACAAGACCAAGCCAACATTCAATAGAATGAAACACACTGCCTTACTTTTCCAATGGATTTTTGCTGCTGTAGTTGATCAAATTCCAAAAGTGTCTTCCAATCTTGACGTTTGAGAAAATAAAAGACTTCCTCATATGTTAGGTCAATGCGATAGTTAAAATCACCACACCAGAAGACATAGTCATGCGAGAACATGCTCTGCCCCTAGTTTTGAGGTACAGAATACTGTTAATGTTAAATCACATTCACGAAAACACCTTTAAAATGCACTGAAATGTACAACTCAGACTCTGAATTACTAAATACTGGACCTACTTGTCATATTCTATTTGTTAAAATCCATCTTGTGCTAAAATAGAATGGTTCCTTCACTGTCTTTGGCATCCTGCTGAGCTGAATTATGTAAACAAGAGTGTCAGACTCCAACCTTTCTTTCCTGAAGGTATGTCTAAGCTGGAACCCAGCTTTATATTCATAATTTGGCTGCCATGAATATTCAAAATATATGTTTGTTTCCCTAACACCTTTCACATGAATATATTTACATATTCTAAATATAACACAAAATATGCTTCTGGTACCA
Organism: Acanthisitta chloris; assembly: GCF_000695815.1. Taxonomy (NCBI): domain Eukaryota; kingdom Metazoa; phylum Chordata; class Aves; order Passeriformes; family Acanthisittidae; genus Acanthisitta; species Acanthisitta chloris. Next base: position 52,111 of record NW_008674081.1, on the reverse strand, counting down.
AGGCACATTCAGCAACAAAACTCCTGAGTAAGAAAAAGTTCCAAATTTGATCTTATGTGCATGTCACAATTTTGTAAATGTTTTGAACTAAAACGACAATGAAAATTTATTCCAGTTCTAAATTTAGCACCCTATCCTCTAACCAGTCTCCCCCCGGCCCCGTTAAGGTATAAATCTCTAAACAGACCCGTTGCAGAGCTGTGGCTGTCGCAGCACTAGAGGGCACTCTTTATATGTGTTATATACACAAGGTACGTTTAGCTATTGGAAATGTGAAGGGCATCAAATAGTTAATGAGGTATTAGAAGGAAAAACTACCATAAGCACAACTTTATGGCCATTTGGAACAGATATTCTATGCAGGATGTCCAGTCTGTCAGTATTAGCTCCTACATAAAACAACTGATTGATACGCTACATGTGCCAAGTCTTAAACCTTGCAAACAACAAGAAGTTAAAATTTTATGCTTTTTTTTGCTGACTAACCAGAATACGCAAACTGGTCCATTCTCTCCCTGGCTTAGGACCTCTCTGGAGAGGTCCAAGAAAGAATGTATTGTGGAAATCAAAGTAATCAACATGAAGGGAAGTAAAGGAGCACTGCTACCAAATCCCATGGGTTATCTACTGGCCTGAGGATACAAACTGGAATTAAAACACTAGAGTGATTGATTTTGATTTGACACAATTTAGGGAAAAAGTTATTCATACAGACCAATAGTGCCTACTTGTCACACCCTGAGAAAAGCCAGTAGTTCCTTGACAGTGACACATTCACGAGGACAAAATGAAGAAAACAGAAAGTACCATGTCAGTAATCAAGAACTGGATATACCCAATCAGGAGCAGGGAAAGCACTGCTGCACTGAATGGCATGGATGGTCTTTCAGGAATTCTCACTAACTAGTGCCAGCAAGAGCTATCAGTGTCATGCTCTCCAGCTCTAACAGCAGTCACCTAGATTTTATCCATGATTTGTCAGTTAAGTTGCACCATTCTCAAAGACTGACTTGAAAATGGTGCAAAGCAGAGGACATTTCAAGCACTGTAGCACCTGTTTTTGAAAGGTGTAGTACTTTTGTAAAGCAAGTGCTGTATTGGGTGGTATCTAGTCTCCTGTGGAACATGCCTCCTTATTTTTTTTAACATTTTCTTTATCATTTTCTTTTATGCCCATTCTCCAAGCCACTGAGATGACTTCTTTAATGAGCTGCCATCAAAGACAGCCTGAGACCAGCTTTCATAATGTAAACATACTACCTTTATCTCCAATGCTTTTAGCACACACACATCTAACACTTACCATTGGGAAGCTAAGCTTCTGTGTGATTTCTTTATAATCTTCATTCCTCTCTTTCACCTGAGTCTGTCCAGCAGTTAAGTGACTGCATATAAAGCAGAAACTGGTACTATAGAACTGAAAACGAATGCTCACAGCCCCTTTATTTCCAGCTTTTCCTCCCATTCCTGTCTTCACGGTGTCTATTGCTACATCCCTGTATTTTAAAAAATATAAATAAATAAGAGAACAAAGTAAAGGGCTGCAGGGACAAACACTCAATCAACTTTTACTGCAACATAAAGGAAAATTCAGTTTACAATGCCAGGGCTTCTCCCCTCTAGAAAACTTGCTGCTTTTAGGCACATCTTTTCGTTTCTTTATGATGTTCATGTACTTATGTTTCAAATTCAGTATAATACAACAGTACAAAAATAAAACTATTTGAAAACATTTTCCTCTTCTTGTTGTCCCTTCCAAATAGACCAGCAAGACCTTATTTCTGAAATGCTGGGAATTTCTACAGAATACACTTTTCAAGTTTACCTCTACCATAATCCTTAAAATAATGACAATAACTAAATTTAGTATTATGTTTCCTTTTACTTTTGAACATATGGGAATCTGCTTTTCAGTCAGTTAACAATTTAATTAGTGTTCATATGTGTTGAAACCAAACTTCGCAGTTTGTGATGGATTTTTCAGTCAATTAAAGAGCAACAGATCATAACCCATAATTCATTATATCAGATGTGATAAAATTAGTGATTATTGGACACAACTACTTATACCTAACTCCTAAACTGAGTTCTGTACTGACGACAAATTGCTTAAGGCCCTCATGTTGTTAATTACTTAGTATTGTCATGATTAGCATACACTTCACTATAGAAAGTTGACTTGGTAAACAGGCCACCTGCTCTCAGGATAATTTCTCCCAGACAGCCAGACTCTCCAAGAACAAAGCATGGCTGTCTGATCAGATAAGTAAATGATGAGATCATTGTTTCAACCCACCCCAGCACTATGCATGTCCTTCCCAGTGAGAAAATACTATTTTCCAGAGAGAAGTCAACCATTTCTGGACTAGAATATTACTGGTTTTAAGAAGGGACATGCAGAAAACCCAGTAAGTCTTATTTGAGTTATTCTGAGAAACTGATCACCTAAATTATACAAGATGTTACAGGTCTTCTTTCCCCATCCCCTTCATTTTCTTCTCTCTTCCTCACCAATCTTTTGCATCTTTTTCCTTCCTCTTTATTTTCCTATCTTTTCCTGATAGCAAGACACCACCAGAAGACACCCTCAGGAAGGCAAAGAAGGACCATGGAAGTTTTCTATAAAACAATGCATTTTAAGTACTCCAGAAGAAGCATGTGTGTTCAGTTTTTTCAGTCTAAAGAGTTCTCCCTTCCTGCTGCCTGCCTACCCAACTCCTGACTACTACTCAACTGATTTGCATTAATTGCTGAGACAGGTCACTGCAATTCAACTGCTTCTATTTCATCAATCCTTTCACTGATGTATAAACCTCAGCTATGGTCTCATTTTCTTTCTCTGTTCTCTATCTTATGTCTCAATCTCTTCAACCCCTGTAAGCACAGAAACCTTTTTTTGCACTTCTGATCATTTTTGGTTTCCTTTTCTAGACATGGGAAAAACTACGCAAGCATACAGGTTAGGTTTGATTACACTCACGTAGCATCACATTAGCACTAAAATCAAACCCTTCCCTTTTTCTCTTGAGTTTCAAACGGCTACATCAAATTTCTAGCAGCTTGACACCTGCAACAGAGCCACTGTACTGTTCTGCTTCTGATTCCCATTTAAACCATGCACTTCCTACTGGATTACTCAAAATTTTTATAAACCAAACGAAAAGTCAAAAACTGACAGAAACACTTCTCCTCTGAACAGCTTTGTACCAGCAAAAATATGTGATTTTTAAAAATTATGTGGAAAAACGTTTACTGAGAAGGTGGCAATGCAAGTCCACCAGGATCACCCTGGATTACACTACTCTGCCAGGCCTAGGGCACTTGATGTTGCACTGGTTCTGTGCTGATCTCTAAGTAGACATGAAATCAGAGGGAAGAAAGAGGCAGCTTTTGGTATTTTAATCACAAAATGCAGTGGCCAATCAGTACCCCTAATATGTGGTAAAGAGCACTGTTTGGATCACTCTGGGCTTTAAGGTCAGACATACGCACAAAGATAGTTTTGTCTAATTACTCATTTCCTAACTATTTACACTTAGCCCGCATAATTCTTGCCCATGGCAAAGGCATTTTAAGGCAGATATCCCTGTGGTTTGGTAATCTTCCAGGAGGAGATCTTCCAGGAACATCTGTGCTAGTAAGCTGAGGAGACACAGCTATGCACCCTCCTGACTAGGCACATAGCTCTAGTTCTCGTGACATCTGGGAGAGACAAACACTTAATAGGTTCTCTTAGTTCTCAATTCTATAAAA
>NW_008674081.1:0-48334 GCF_000695815.1 Acanthisitta chloris | reverse complement strand
CCCTCATCTCCCTTTCCACCTTTTCCACCATTCTTTTCAGGTCTGGAACTAACCATGTTTCCATAAGGAACCAGTAAGGAGAGAGTCAGCAGGCATAACCTGCCCTTCAGGCAGCAGCAGACACTTGCCTTCATTCCATGCATCAAACACTCTTGCACTTACTAGCCCCGGTCCTTCCTTTTCCAGAAAGACAGCATCCAAACAAGGTTTTACTGGAGGAAGACACTGAGGCTGCCTGGTCTTTGCACTGGCCAGGGGGATGGACTCCAGACTACTGCTGCCTGGAAACATGTCTCACCCCTACACTGAACACAGACCAGAATCCAGGTTTGTATGACTCCCACCAAGCTGAAAAACTACTCCCACCCTCTCTGGTCACACTCCCAACAGCAGATGCTACTGAAGACACAGGTTGGGTTTTTGTTGCTGTTTTGGTTTTCCTCTTTTTTTACCTGATGAAGGGGACATGATATGGTCGTACAAAGATGAAAAGACAGACACCGACAAGCTGTGCTGATGTCAGCTGAATGTAGCGATGAGTCCTGGAAATAGCTTTTTGAAGCTGCTCTCCCCACATTTTTCTATTCGTTGTACTGGAACAAACATAAAATCATTTAATGGAATCAAAACAAACCACATACAGTCAATAAAATGAACAGATTAGCTGTGTCTTATGGCTACAGACATCCCATTAGGCTGTAGAACTTGATGTGCTGTAGGATGCATGGCAGAGACAGATAATACCTCCTTGTGAGATAGCCCAGAGTTATCAGGGTCAGTGAGCACAGGCACAATGCACAAATACAGTTATCTTGCTCCTGGATGTGTGAGGGATTTTGTCGACTACACTTAGAAAGATCCATGATCCCATGACATTTGGTACCACCATTCACTGGGGATAACTGGAAGCTGATTGTAGCAATCATAACCATAAAAACAAATATCCATATTCATCTCATCACTTGTAAGATTTCTTATGCTCACAGTGAAGAGAGCTTCTCTGGACTTTCTCTGATTGCAAGACAACTGGCAACCCACAGCTGCTGGCTGTCCTTAGCTGAAGGTTTGTGAGTGGGTGCACATACCTTTGCCTCTGTAGACCTAGTTTCTTCTTATCTCCAGAGTCCACTGATACATGCAGATATACCACCAGACCAGCAGCTATGCTAACCACTGCTGTAACTTGCCAATCTCAAAATAGACAACTAACTGGCCAGCCTGATGGATCAACATTGTAAAAACTATCTTCAGGGTTCCCCTCCAAATTCAAAAGGACCAGTACACACAACAGCCTACTGTACATGCTGACATGCCAAGGCTTTGCCTTTAACTCCTTCTCTAGCCATCATTTTCTCAAATACAATTAGCCACACACATTTCATTTATTTTAGAATTCCCACATGAATGCCAATTATGTTTGTAGTCACTGAGCATATTTTTCCAACACCAGACAGAGGTTTAAGGACAAGTGTTCAATCAATGTCAACCATCAGAATTCTTCTTTGCCAACATAAAGACTTAAGAGACTTAGAAAACAGCATATTCTACTGTACAGAAGTTCAGAGAGAGCATTTTCAACACTGTCCCAGTGACGTTTGTTAATGGGAAATGTATTTCCAGCTTGATTACAAGCAACAGACTTAGAAGGAAGTATTCTTCCTCTAGATCAGACCATAAAAAAGAACATGGCTGGTTTCTTTGGGGAAGATGGTGCTCTTTTTATTGGGGTTTTATTTGGTTGATGGTTTGGTTTGTTTGCAGTTGCAAGGGTGGTGGTGGTGTTTGGTTTTTTGTTTGGTTGGTCTGGGGTTTTTGGTGTCAGTTGTTTGTTTTTTTACCTACCTGGCATTCACAATATTCCCTGCACTTAACTCAACCATCTCTTCAAATCCCACTGCAAATATGTCAGGAGGGCAGTTATCATCATCTGTTGGCAAGAGGGAAAAGTCATACCAGAATTACTATTTTGTTGTTTCTTCTAATGACTTGTATTCTAATTTCTGTCAGAGATCCTTCCTGTAATTCTGTCTTGTGTATCCCCTGCGAAGCTATACATATTCATAGCTCCTTTAATCTAATTTCTCAAAACAACCCCTGCAGTTCCTCTGAATTTTTTTCCTGCTTTTCTCCCACCAGTTGGTCTCCATCTCTCTTGCAGGAAGTAGTTCAGAAGAGAACATTATATTGTAGCACTGTTAAAATGAGAAAATATTCAATGTTCTCTCTCCCTCACCCCACTCATCACCTAAAGCCACAACATCTCACTACCCACCATCTTTCACTGCTTGTCACTTCACCCAACATGCTCTTCCTTTTTGACACTGATTCCTACGTAACTGAATTTAATTGTCCACACAGCAGTATGTCACTTCCGTCTCAATACCTTTACCAAATGTATCTACCAGTTTAAGGAAGCCTTTGAAGTTTCTTCCTGTCCTCTTTCTTCCAAGCCCTTCTTAGTACAGCCGCACTTAAGGTTAGGTCACTCTAGAGCACAGTGACCCCACCTTCCCTGGCCCAGGCCTGTGGATATTACCCTGGTAAATCACCAGGTGTGAAGCAAATAGTGTGAAGCAAATCTATTGACCCATCAGGTCTGTCCATTGCCTAAAGGGTTTTTATTTTTCTAAACTGTCATATGACCATGGTGACAGTAACTTAATTCAACATGAAGACCTAAAAGTAGACAACCATAGGAAACTAAACCAGATCTAACTCAGAAAACACAAATGGAAAGAGAAGTAAAATATGCAGCAACTCTCTGCAGAAACAAGGGTGAAACTAGCACCTGACAGGCAGCCTCCTTTACTGGGTTAACATGACAGGCACTGTCATATGTATGTCCCATTAATAATTTTGGACATTTGTCTTTGAAAACCTACCCATTTGTGTAGGCACTGCACTGTCATTAACACAAATACAGACATTTGCATGGTCATGCCCTATGCCCATTCACATAACTCAGCTCTCTATCAGAAGCTGCTTAGACCTATCATGTTACGTCATTCTGCTCCTCCAGTTTTCCTGGGGGAAGGCCTAGCAAGCCTAGCACATGAGAGGCTCTCAACAAATTTTAATATCATGGGCATAGTCATGTACTAGCACATCTGAAGTGTTTCTGAAATGGACTGGACCAATTACCTGCCCAGCTGCTCAGAGTACAGTGGTCTGCACTTAATCACATACCACTCAAGCACTAAGGGTTCAAGGGAGACAACTTGTGTAAGTAGCCAAGGATTTGAGGAATGAATTCCTGAGCTTCAAGGTTAGGTACGGGACTATACCTGTGATACCTGCAGCAAACCGAATGTTCCACTGCAACAACAAAAGCACAGGTTTTTCCATAGTTTCGGAACCATTCAATTATTAAATGACAGAATGTTCACTTTTCATTTACTTTAATAAAAATCTGTAAACCAATTACAATACCTGACCTTTTCCATAAATAAGAAATTCAGCAGGCAATTTCAGTAAGCCACAAGCACAAGAGTTTACTATACTGCTTTAAAAGAAAGGAAACTGTCTTCAACAAGATAAATCTTTCTGTCTGAAGGCTTTGATAATAACATTTCCAGACAACCTCAAAGTCCAGATTGTACAGATATGTTTGGCTCTAGATAGACCAAGGAGTTGTTCTTGACCAAAGAACAGAGATATGGAAGAAGAAAATTAAATACGGGGTGCAGAATAGGCAGATATATCACACAATGGCATGAAAGAGACCTCTGAATTCTGATCTGCTGAAGGTTCAAAACAGTCACATGGTGTAGACTCAGGAGTTGCTCTGACTATCAGGAGCCCCTCACATACCATTCCACTACTGCAGGGAGGCAGCACAAGAATGGAGGAGCTGAAACATCCCAAAGTACTGACAGGAAATGCCCTCCAAGATGCACTGCCTTTGAAAGGCTGGTGGTATTGGGTTTGCATGGCCAGGCTTTGGTAGTAGGGGCACTACAAGGGTGGCTTCTGTGAAAAGCTGCTAGAAGTTTCCTCCATCTCTGACAGAGCCATGGCAGTGCCTCCAGCATGGACATGCTGCTGGCCCAGGCTAAGCCAATTAGAAATGGTGGCAATGCCTCTGTGATAACATTTTTAAGAAGGAAAAAGTCATTGCACAGATGTAATTGTGCTCAGAGAAGGGAGGAGTGAGAATATGTGAAAGGAACAACTATGCAGACACCAAGGTCAGTGGAGAAGGAGGGGGAGGTGCTCCAGACACTGGAGCAGAGATACCCCTGCAGCCCATGGTGAAGACCATGGTGAGACAGGCTGGCCCCTGCACTCTGTGGAGGTCAATGGGGGTGCAGAGATCCACCTACAGCCTGTGGAGGAGTCCCACGCCAAAGCAGGTGGAGCCTGAAAGGAGGCTGTGAAACCATGGGAAACCCACACTGGAATAGGCTCCTGGCAGGGATCTGCAGACCCGTGGGGAGAGAAGCCCATGCTGGAGTAGGTTTCCTGGTAGGCCTTGTGACTCTGCAGGGGACCCATGCTGGAGCAGGCTGTTCTTGAAGGACTTCAAGGACTGCATCCCATGGAAAGGGACCCACACTGGTGCAGTTCACAAAGACCTCTTGCCCACAGAATGGACTCATGTTGCCTGTAACACTATTCCTTGAGTGATCTCTCCCTGTCCTTATCTCAACCCATGAGACTTTTGTTACATTTTCTCTCCCCAGTTCAGTTGCAGAGGGGAGTGAGAGCAGTTTTGGTGGGCACCTGGCATCCAGCTAGCATCAATCCATCACTGGTCAAATCTTGTGTCCAGACTCACTGTCTCTAGAGATACCAGCAAATACTGCTTACACATTTTGAGTGTGAAGCTTTACCTTGAAATTCTGAAACTCCAGCGAGCTTGGGAGAATCCAGCAACCAGTCTGTCAGCTCACTGGTACCAAGGATGTTGCTTCGAAACTGCTTTCCCCCGTTCACGTTCCAGGTCCCCATGGCAACACGAACACGCTTGAAGCTTGTGAATTCAAACTGACGCTCTGACATGGCCTTCAAAATACTTGGAGTTACTGATAGAAGAGAGGAGGGAGAAAGAGAGTGTGTAAAAGAAGAATGTGCCGTAAAAGGACAAAACCCAGTTTTGTGAAGTTATGTGAATACAGCAGCAGCACAGTCGCTGTGAAAGGACATTACCCTAGCAGCAACAACACAAAAGCTAAGGAATAATTCCAATAGTCATGGCAATAGCTACAAGGATAATTGGGGTCGATGTCAGCAATTTCTCTTCTGGAAACCAGGCACCCTTTGAAACCTTGTAAAAGGTTGGTCACTCACTTTCAGCATATGTTTTCCTGCACTTCTTCAAGTAATAAGCAGAAAACCTCTTTTCTCTCCCATAATCTTTTCAGTTTAGCCTACAGTAATGTCGTGGTTTAATGCCATCCAGCAACCAGTGCTTAGCAGTGCTTATCCCAGCTGCTTGCTCACTCCCTGCATCTGCCGCGGGATGGGGGAGAGAATCACAAACGTAAATAAAAGTGAGAAAAGCCATGGGTTGAGATAAAGATAGTTTAATGGGACAGAAAATGGAAAAATAATTATAATGATAATAGAATTAGAATGTACAAAACAAGTGATACACACAATGAGATTGCTCACTGCTCCCAAATCGAAGCCAGTTCCAAAGCAGTGGCCCTCAGTCAGCTTTCCCACCAGTTTATATACTAAGCATGACATCATATGGTGTGGAATATTCCTTTAGCCAGCTGGGGTCAACTGTCCTGGCTGCATTCCCCTCTCAACTTCTTATAGCCCTCCAGCCTTCTGACTGGGAGGGCATGAGAAGCTGGTAAATTCTTGATGTAGTATAAACACTACTCAGCAACAACTGAAAACACAGCTGGCAACTAAGCACCACACAGTCACTCACTCACTCTTAGTCTCATATTAAATCCAAACACAACACTATACCAGACACTAGGAAGACAATTAACTCCATCCCAGCTGAAACCAGGACAAGCAATCAAGCATGTGACAAGTTATGACTTAAACTGAAGCCCTGAGAAGTTCAGAATGTGGAAGCAAGGGCAGAGAACAGCACAAAGTCTCAAATCAGTCCAAATCCAGCACAACACATGGCTCTCTAGCCTGGTCAGAACTCTTCACAGGAAACTGCTATATTTGCTTATTTTTTATGAGTATAGTAAATCAGCAGTGTGCTTTTGCTGCGTAAGCAACTGAAGTAAATTTAATCTTTCACTACCTGACTTGTGTTGCCAGTTAGGTACAGAGAAGCTATGTATGTCTTCCTTGTGGTCTGCATCAGGGAACAGGCCTAGGATTGAAGTGGTGCTGAGTGGTTCTCTGGAGCAAACTGACCACATGATACTGCCTGTGGGTGAAATTATCCTATATTTTTACATAAGAATCTTCTCAGAGAGAGCTGAGTTTACTCTAGATGGGTGCAAAAAAATGTGTGTATGTTGTGGACTATCAGGGGCCTGGACTAAAGCAGGGAGTGAACCAAAATGACAACAGAGATGTGCCTTTAAAGATCCAAATGGCTAAAAGCTTGTGCAAACAGCAAGGACAAAAATAAGGAGATATAAAAGCTCAGCTCAAGAGATTTCCTCAAGACAAACTCAGACAGGACCAGCCAGGCAATACAGCCCTAAAATCCTTCCCTCTGGTCCAAATCCTCTAAACTGTCAGATGATATCACTATCAAAGAACAGAAAAACATACTCAAAAGTTCAAAACAATATATGAGAAATAAGCACAGTGGAATTAAAACACAGAGTTGTGCTATGGTCACTGAAAGCAGTGTTTTCAACAAGAGATTAGTGCCAAAGAGGCTTATTTATTGATTTTTTTTCAAATGGATACAATTGCTTTTATCTGACAGTTAAAATCAGACACAAAAGAAAAGGATTTAAACTGGCCTTACCCAGCAGTGCAGTCTGGTCCATAAGCATCTTGCCTTTGTCTGCATATTCCTCACTGAAGAAATCACCCATGAGCAGCAACTCGATGGCTTCCTGCTTTACTGCATCGAAGAAGTTTGACTGAATGGTGCGAGACACAGAGCGGGCACTGTCCTTCAGCTTCCCAACCTACATCCAACAGAAATCATCAGTGCGAGCGACACTGAAGAGTAAACAGGACATTTCTTTACTTGTGAATAAACAGTTCTGCCATTTTTCTTTACCTTGTGCTTCCCCTCAAGGGCACGACTGCCAGTAAATACTCTGCTCAGATTATGACCATTGAGAGTCCACATCTCTTTATAAGATTCCACAAAACGATCAATTATAGGTTTAGAGTTCAACCCAAGGCTCTCTAATTGAGCAAGCAGTATCTGGATTAGGTGCAGAAGGAGAAAAAAATCAAATCAACAATATTGTTCTCAAATGTCTTTTTGCTTTTTATCCTCAGTTTAGGTATTCCAGGCAGCACCATTTCGTATCATAGAGCTAGCAAGACAGACTTGCATACTTGAGACTTATGTCCTCTTTCCTGTCTTTCCCATGGAACAGACAATATTTGCAGTACAAATATCCATGAAAGGTCCTTGGACAAACTCACCTCCAGTGCAACGAAGGACTGTACACTATTAGTACGATCCAGGCAGTCCAAACAATTCATTCGAAAAGTACCTGTCTGCAGACTTTGGTAACCAAACACAAGAGGAGGGAGGGAAAAAAGGTATATTTAAAAATAACATCTAATCATGAGTTGATTGAACAAAATCATCAATCTTCAGCCCGAATACAGCCACCCATATTTTGATGGTGCCAGAACATTGTGCACAATGTATTCCATTAATAAATCTAATTACTTGATTACATCTGCAACACTGTGTTAGCAAATCCATCCACTGGTAATTTTGCAGATTTGAAACAATGGAGATGCAGTTAAGCCAAATAATCTATTTAGTACCAGGATTACACTTTGTCTCAAAATTGTATTTCAAGACAGTCATTTACAGCTATGGTCCAAACACAGCAAGAAACCTGGGAAATCCAGGACAAGTAGTGCCCAGCTCTGCTGAGACAGAGGGGCAGAGACACTCACCATGGACTTACATGCTCGCCCTTTGTGAAGATTCCAAAGTCTTCCCAGTGCAACTTCAGCTGAGGCCTCAGCAAATTTTCCAGTTTCTCAGTTTTCCCACCTTTTGCAAATTGGTGGTAATCAAAGTTTATCATGGGAGTGTCTTCCGCATGGGAAGAGGCCCATAGCAGTTTCTGTTCAGATAGAGAATGAAGGAAAAATTCTGCTCAAGCCACACATAAGAACTGTTAGTTACCAGCATGACTAAACCTTAGTTCATTGGGAATTTTGAAAGGCCAGACAAGAAAAAAGCAACTGAAGTTCCCTGTTTGTTTTCTTCGCTGAAGCAAACCTGATTGTTAAACTCCAATTTTTCCACCGCAGAACTCTAACTGTAACTGCAAAGTACACATCAGAATTGCTGCTGTCTGTGCCTTGGTTAGGGCAGCCCTGCAGCTGTGGGCTGCCACCTCTGTGTGTGAGGGTGTACAGCAACAGAGATGCTGTAGGCAGGACTCTGATGGGAAGGATATCCAGAGCTGCTCAAAGTAGAAGAGCATAACAGTGTATTTTTTAACCATGCCTGAAGTGCCCAGATGAGGGAAAACATGGCCCTAAATTTAGCTGGTGGTTGTTTGGGGAGGAAGAAAGGAATTATGTCCCAGGAAACATACTATAAAATGTTTGTGGTAAACTGTAAAAGTGAAAGAAGAGGCACAAATAGCTTCATTATTCATCTTCAACTTCAATGAACTCACATGTGTTTCCATAATCACCACAAATCTCATTAATGTATCTGTAACAGATAGAACAGTAATACATCCTGCTCTCCACAACAAAGCCAGAGAGAACCATTATATTAACTCTAACTACACAGACTTTGTCTATTCCCTTCCCTCCTGCACATCCTCATCCTAAGAGATGGATGCTTTTCTCCACTTAGACTGTGATACACACTGGACAAAACAAATTTGCTATTATATTAAAAGTGTACATGCAGCAGTTATACCAGTATAATCATATCAAGTAAGATATTAAGCCTTCCCTGCAGAAACAAATTTAAAGGCAGTGTTTGGAAAGAGGTGTGTAAAATATCTTTCATTAGACTGCTACAAAAGCCAAAACAACTTGGTATCTGCCTCTCTGGTTGTTGACACCTCAACCTGCCCTTACAGCTGCTGGCACGAGTAATGCACTTGAGAATGACATTTACCCACTGCATTGGTGTAAATCATTGCTAGAGTATTCATGACTCTACACTACAGCTTTGCTTTTACTGTAAACATAATAACATCTATTATAGGGAATGGTTATGGGAGGAACAGCATTACTGGGAACAGTATTGATTTTTAATCTGGTAACAGCTGATCCAGGTAACAGATGTTGCACAAATGAATGGTAACTGTGCAATTCTGATAAAGAGCACCCAGCAGCAGTTTGAACCCAGAACCTAGAACATTTTGAATCAACTCTGATAAGAATTACTAAGGTTGCAGCAAAGAATTGAGACAAGAGGAAGGAGTATAAAAGGAAAAGAAAGATGGAGAAAAAGAAATAAACTAAGGACAGAAGAGAAGACAAGCTTTCACTCCTAATCATACCCCTATGAATTTATTTTTAATTCAAGCCATTTAAAGTCAAAGTAAAAATTAACTCTATATTCTGTCCTAACATCCTGTTCTTAAAACACAAAGGTAAAGAAATGAAAAAGAGGTAATAAGTTTCAATGAGTTCAAAACTTCAGTTTCCCATGCTGTCTGTCTATATTCTTTCAGCTCACAGGATCCTTTCATAGTTTATTTATCTTTTTAAACAGGCAAAAAGTTTAAAAATTTAAACAAAACAGGTCTTCATTTAAATTAAATGAACAAATGCAATGTCTTGATTCTAGAGACACCCTGTTTCTGGCTTAATTCCTGGTTGCATGATACTCACCAGAACATGGTCTTCAAGAATGTGAGAGTGTGATAAAATATCAGTATTAAATTCACAAGAAATGTAGTATTTCTGTCCTCATAAGTTATCTGAACATTTCAGAAGTGATTATCTTATACCCTTAAATTTCAGTGGGTTTTGCAAAACAAACTAGAAAAACTATTTTAAAGAGAGGGAAACTGAGAGATACAGAGGCTTAGGTATGTCATGCAGAAATTCAGTAAGAAGCTAGAAACAGAAGCTAAGATCAGACTTCACTGCTCTACCTTCCTCATTGCTTTACAAGCTTTAGTCATAATCACTTTCTTTGGCCATATTCTGCACAGGGGGAGACTTTCACTTGGCCACTTTCCACTGGGGAAGCTGAGAGTCCTCCCCAGCTCTTTTGTTGGTGGAGGAAATAGTTAAACAGAAAAACTGACAAAAAACTTGATGCTCCCTGTCTCAAGTACACTGTTCCAACAGGGGAAGGAAAGAAATGAGGAACTATTATTTAACTATAAGTTTTATTTTGCTTAGTTTCACACAGCAACTATCTCAACTCAGAATTGTTGGTATCATTGATATCAATAATAAATACATAGCACATACTGCAGGTGTGTACTTAAATCACTCTGTGATTAGTTTTAGGAAGATATGCTCCAAAGTATCTATGTCAGACTGCTAAAGCAACCTGCACTTAGGAGACAGACTTCCACTAACCTCCAGCCAGATTCAGGCAGCTACTGCACTGCTGCAAACCCCACTCAGTGCCAGTCTGTGGCTTCAAGTTCACACTAGTTTTGAAAAATCTAGCAATGAGAACACTACACCAGCAATCAGCATAGCTTGAATCTTACAATGCCTGACATCCTTGCTTTCAGGTATTAGTTGTGCCTATGGACATTTAGGGGCCAGGAAAATCTCTCTCCATATACCAGACTGTCATCTGGTGCTCAGGCAGCCAATTCCCAACACAATTAGTGCAAGATAGCTATTTCCCATTACTATCACAGCAAGACAGCTTAGTGATGCTAAGTCACTATGCTCAGTGAGCCAGGGTCAATTCTGGCAATCCCATGAGGCACCTGACTGCATAGGTGGCTACATACTAAGTCAAAGCTGACCTTGATTCATTTTTGCACATGTGAACTACTCTTAGGAGTATTAGGGTTATTTCTTTTTAAGTTTGGTTAAAAAGAATATACACAAATGTATGAAGAAGTAAGCAGGAAAGAAGTGCTGGAAATTGAGCCATGAGATAGAAGCACCCTTCTCTCAGAATGTAACATGTAGCAAAGAGTTAACATAATTTCTTTAGATATACTATCCATCACCTCCTGGGCCAGAAGGGAAATAGAAGAACATGGAGGCCCAAGGGAAACCAGCAGTAAAAAAGAAAATGATTGCTTTTACCTTAAAAGCTCTGTTGAGCACCTCCTCACCTCCTTTGCTTCCCAACAGGTTAACGATCACTTGTTTTCCATACTGCTCTTTCAGAAGCATCATATGCCTACAGCAAAAGTAACCATAGTAGGTACTAAACAAAACCATTTTATGTTGCCTACTACCATTTTCAAAATACAGAAGTAGAGATCACTGGTTGTTTCACCCAGCAGAAAATTTCAGCCACACCATCTACAGACATCTTCCTCAGTCTCCTTGCAATCAATTGTTAAAGTACAAATGGTGAAAGTATGCAATTAATGGATACAGCATTTTGTACTGAACTTAAAGAAGAAGCATCTTAGGAAATAGGCCCCAGATCTTCTACGTCACTGTTAGCTTTGACGTTGGCCTTTGTATGCCTCTTGCCTGTCAGCCTGGGAGCTACATAGGAAAGACAAGAGGAAAATGTATTATATTTCTACAGAAATTGCCCAGCACCTTGCAGGGCTGAGCCTACTAAGAGTCAGTCGCAGCCTCCAGTGCCATGGCCAGAGAGGCACAAACACATGTCACAGGGAAAACATCTCTGACCCACCACAACATCGAGACATTCACTCTTGGCTTAATTAAACCTAGCAGGAAGGTTGGTAATCATAAAAACTGCTGCACTGGGTCAGACCAAAGGTCCTTTTAGCCAATTCGTTTGGCCCAGATTCTTGTGGTAAAACACAAAATAGGACAAGTATAAAGTGGGCTGTTTTTCTGGCCTATGTCATCAAACTCTCAAAGCCTGACATTTAGGGACTCTCAAGTCAAGAGCTTTTAGCGAGATGCAGACACCACCATTCTCCCCTCAATACGCGTTTTCCAAGTTGGCATGCATGTACTATAAAAGCTGTGCTGGCCCATCAAGAAACACTTAGATCATGTACTAACAACACTGTAGTAGTACTTAAGAGGAAGCTGGAGAGAAATAGACAAGAAAAATAAAATAAACACCCACATAAATGAACAACTATTACATGCTGCAAAACGACATGTAAAAGCAAAGTGTCAGAGAAACAGCAAGCACATCTTCTGGCATGAACCTTTAAATCTTTTAACCAGAAACAAGTCACACAGAAAACCATGGAAGGGAAGAAAAGAAAGAAGTTATCAGCACTGCCTTCAAGAAATGTGGCTAAATAGGTTTTCTGGTGTATTCATGTTCTTGATTCTGCAGCTAGTCCTCTGTATGCCAGCTCTTCCCATACATTTACACCCCTCTGATACCAGCATCAAGATGCTCCCTCCCTTCCAGTGTTCCTTCCTCACAACAAAACTACTGAAATTCAGGTCATCTGCTTGAGTACTGTAAGCAAAGTTCCCTGAGGATTTCTTAGGGAGAGAGGATGAAAAAATATCCACTAACAAGATGACTATTTGCTTCTCACAGTGTCTTCTCAACACATTAACCGATCAGATGGTTAAATGTAACAGGCTAATCCACTCTGAAACTCTCAGAAAAGCTGTAGCTGGTTGTTAAATTCCAGTGTATTTTCCATATAAGCAGTCACTTATTCCTTGCCCAAAGGACTGTCTTTCGCAGATCAGTAAGCACAGAGATCCCTAACTTCATCCAATCTAAATGCACAAGGCAAAGAAGGAATAGCGCAAGTTGATCCTTATGTTAATGTTTCTTACAAGAAAGCTATTCACCGGTTGCATTAGGGTCAGGGCTAAATGGTCTTAAGGAGTTGTTCCTTATGGAGGTTCCTTCCTTAGTTTTGTGGGCAGTACAAGAGGATGTTGAATAAGTTATAGTTTTCTTCTTATATGAACTATCTCTGCTGTGGAACACAAACCGCTAAGATGGAGCTTCAGGGACACTGGCAGGACAAGCTATCATGGCACTAGATGGCCACAAGACCCCGAGTCTCAAAGGCACTTGAATTCAGTAGGATTTAAGAGCCTTAAAAGCTTGGAGAATGTAGGCTAAGAACCTTTGGAGCAGGTGAATAGTCCCTTTAGATCCTAATCCCTGTTCAGGGTCTTCAGTGCTGCAAAACTATTAACAGTCACTAAAGTTATGTTTGCTAACAGTTACAGTAAATGAAATCAAGTAATTAAGAGGCCTTACTCAAAATCAACTTACACTCTGATCTGCCAAAACCAAACCCAAACAGAAATGAATCACATGACCTGGCACTTACAAGGTGAAAATTTCCCACAGACCAAATTCTTCATGTCCTTTTCAGGCACTGTTCCCATGGCTATCAGTGGGAATTGGCCCTTAAAGAACAGCACTTCATAGTCAGACATTCAAAGGAATCAAGCCAATGCATGTCTTTTCTACAGTTTCCAGCTGGCAAACAGAGTCTTAATGGATTAAAAAGGTTTACAAGCCAGTCTTTGGGTAAAATAGAAAAGCATCAGCATAATAGCATCACACAACACTGACTGTAGAATAAGGCACTGCTATTTTTGTATTGGAGTGAGGAGAAAAACAAATCCAGAATGGAATGGAAGCAGTGTTTACTTCTTAAATACCTGGGTTACAGTGGTAAAGAACATATGTTCCATGTACCTTAAGTACAGATTCACATTCGTTGGCTCACAAAGCGTTACACAAACCTTTCTTTTGCATACCACTCAGTATTTCTTAACTTTTACAGAAACAAACCAGGAGACCAAATTAATTCAACTACTACTGAAAACAAGGAGGGAAAAGTACAAAAAGAAGTGACTATATTAAGTAAACCAAATTAATAACCTGCAACACCTGGGGGATTGGCCACGTTATCTGAGAGATGTTTCACATCTTTCAGGAATACTAGGAAGGCATAAAGTTGTGGAATCTGCCAGGCTGCTGTGTTACTGCCAAAGTGGAATGAAGCTTACCTGTCAAAGGCAGGTGCATTAGCTTCCAGACCTCTGTTGAGCCTTAGATGACGGGAACCAACCTAAACCAAAACATTAGAAGGAAAACAAAGAGAAATAACTTCTTAAACTGCTAGAATCCTAAATCACTAGATGTCTCCCTTCTGCCTCCAGAGGAAAGCATCTTTTTCAACAGCACCAGATACCTCCAACAGGCTGCACACACCCACACAGATAATATCCTTAATACAAAAGCCACAGCTTTTATCAGACAACATTTACAATTATAAGTAAAAACACAATTATCATTAAGCAAAGGGATACCTACATATCTTTTTATGGCCAAACAAATCACATCCCTTTGCCAGATTCCTCTAGCAAATAGCACACACTGCCTCACAGAAGAATGCAGCATTCTTACTGCCCTTGCCTGGGTAAAAAAGGCTGCAGAGTTATGTCAGTTCCACAGGTTGTGTATCCTGAGTTCTTTCATCTTTCATTATTTCCAGAAACTAAAAAGTATCAAAACAGTCATTCAAAAATATGAAGGATGAAATCCTGTGCCATCAAAGTAACAGGACTTTTCATATGGATGCCAACAGCAGTATTCTCGAGCTCCTTTTGATTGCTAGCTACTGTTATTACAGTATGCAGAGGGCTTCTTTCCTCTCCAAAAACTACACTGCTAAATAATTATAGGATCATGCATTGTTTCCTGAACTTCATCATCTTCCTTTATTTTCATGATGTTGGTTTCTGCAATTGTTTCTAACACCAGTGCCAGTAGACTCACATCCACAGAGTAAGACTTATGAGTATTCACCAATGTAATTGAAAGCTACATAATGTAATCCAGATCAGGCAAAAATGCAGCCTGTGTCCTTACTAAAAAGTTGAAAATTATATTTAACTAGAGGTGCTATCCACTAGCAAAAAAAAAACCCTTGGGAAAAAGCTCTATGGCTTAACAACATATGGAACAACAATGCTGGATTGTCGTTTTTGTCCTACACTAAGGACAGGACATGTGCACAATCATACAGGCAGACCTGCTTTATAAAAAGAAGCAAGTATTGCACTGGATGGTGCTAACAGACAACAACACAGATCCTTTAGTCATCTTCCTTTTGCGCCAAATCCAGTAGCTCTGCATAGTACCTATATGCTTGATTTAATAATAAAAAAGTATCAAATAACTTTTAAAGTATCTAAAAAGACCAGTTATATGATGTATTTTCTCTGCTAACATATATGCATACATGTGCATACTCATTCCAGTTGCTTATCCCTCTGTTAATAGAATGCAGAGTGCTAGGGCAATTCTCATTTGGGGTTATAGCTGAATATAAACTCTAAGTCGCAGACCATATGTAACTTGCTAAGCTTATTGGGGTTATAGCTGAATATAAACTCTATGTCGCAGACCATATGTAACTTGCTAAGATTGATGAAACCCTACCTCTCTGCCATGCAGAAAATCAGATTAGATCATTGCCATCCTTTTGACTGAAACCTAGAAAACACACCATCCAGACATTTAACTTTGTTTCAACATAACATGCTCCTATAGAGCTCTTGTATCCCTAGATACTCCAATTTTATTGTGGAGGTCGATTTCATCAAGCCAAACAGGCATTTCACAAGAAAAGGTTATTTCATATCAAACTGAAAATGTTATAAAGATATTGCTGTAAGCTTCAGTTTATAACATTACAGCACAGTCCCCTACAAACAGTTCCCTGTAGAGGCATCTAAACACATGAAAATATTAAACCTCAGTTACTTATAGCGATTTGTCTGGCATAGTGCTGTTTATCTAAACACACAAAATTTCCTAGAAGGCAAACCTAAAATGAAAGAGCTCAGCATTTTCACAGAATGACCTTTGCAGCTCATTTAAAAACATAAAAATACATTAAATTTTATGCCAATTCTAAATTACAAGCAGCAAGAGAGATAAGCAAGGTAGACTTTTTGATTATTTGTTTACCTGAAGCCTCGTTTGCTCCCAAAACAGTGGAACAGAACCCCTGATCTGCACAAAGGAAGACACGTCATCATCCAAGTAAATTGTCTGCAAAAATAAAATAAAGGAAAGGAGTTCTGCAGTTAGATCTATCAGTCTGTGACCCCTTCATCAGGTGACAGCTAAAGACACTGAACTCAAAGGGTAAAAAAAGTAAACCATGTATCTCACTGTATCCACTTACTGCTCAGCCCCTTTTCCATAGTCTCGAAGGCAGTGGAACAAAGCACAACGTATTTGCTTTCATGTCATCACAGCAGATTCAATTCACTACTCACCAGAAACAAGAGAAAATTTGAAACACCACCACTAGCAAGAAGGAAGGAATCTTTCATCCACAATGAAGATGGATTTGATCTACTGGTGGAGACACTCAGAAAGACCAGCCATATACTCTCCCTCCGTCTCTCTCACAAAACTTAACTGTGCAAAATGTCATTGCTCCTTGTGACCGATGATTGGTAACGTCAGGTGTGGGATAAGCTTATCTCCTGCTGTATTTACTATTTCTTATTTCACTGCATGTTGTGCCTTGTCAGAGAGTCCAAATAAAACTCAGCAAAGCCAGCAGCTTCATCACTCCCATTCTGAGATACAGTGAACAGCATGTGATGTACTTCTTTTCCAGGAGGCTTAGAGCAAGAGGCTACAACCTCCCCATTTCCTTTCCTAAACAGACCTTAAACTCTCCTTTAGTATGTGTTCTTATGATCACTGCCAACAAGCTGATTTTGAGTCAAATCTATATGAAGTACAAAGACTGATTTCCCCTTTTGCCTTCCCCCTCCACCAGCCCCCAATCAAAGTGTTACATTTTATGTTAACTTAGCACAAAAGGTACTATCTTCAGATTCAGTATGACCACAGAGCAACTGCGCAAAGCCTGGCTCACTCCTCTGGCCTATACTTAGCAGTGGAATCCTGGCTGTTTTCCACCGGGGATACATGATACACATGATACACATCTCCGTTATCTCATGCATGACAATGAGTGCTCTGCAGCCCTTCTGAGGAATGGTATCCAGGTTATCCAGGTAGCTGCTCTCTAACCACATCATATCATTTAGCACAACTGCTGCCAGCTGGCTAGTAGCTCCAAAAATAGAACAGAACATGAAAATGGGTTCCTATACAACTTTAATGTGGTTTGTGCCTGGGGATTTGCCACTAGATGTGGCAAATGGGCAGTTCAGGAAAAGTGCCTGATCTTTATCTCTTATCTTTATAATGACTATCAATATACAATTTTTAGAGCTGCATGTGTGAAAAGGAGAATTATAGCTAGCCCGGAGAGGTGTGTGTTTAAATATTCTGTCACCAGTTTTATCTAACTAATATTTACTGTATTTTTGCAAAGCGCTTACAACTCCATTTCATTAAGATGAAATATTTAAGTGGCTTTGTCATGGACACAATGACAATGTTAAAATGATAGCCTGCCCAGATGTAGTGCAAAACTGTATGTTTTGATTTTTTTGAACCTCGCACCAATGAATTAAGAACCCTTTTCTATGTTGCACTGCATACTAGCAGAACCCTCTGCACAAGATGGGGGATGCTCAGAGAAGCTTTCTTGCAGGGCTTGTCTCAGTTTGAGTAATGTGGGTCTAAAATATGCTCTCCCAGTAAAATTTTCTAAACGGTGCTGATACCTGAGTGCAGGAGCTAATTACCATGGCAATACACTGGTGCACCTTTTGTTCACACTTTCCTGCTCAGGAGAGTTTATTCCTCCTGCAGTTCGACTACAAGAGGAGTATGCAGGTCCACCTTCTTCCTCATTATCACATCCTTCCTGAGACAGGTTGTGCCAAGATGAATCAGTGACTTCTACACACTGAATCATCTTTTCACTCACAGTCATGGATCCAGAAGAGCTCATTCCAAGGTAAAGGAAATGAATACCACCGTTGACAGCCCCAGCATTATCCTGACTAATACTAAATGAACATCAGGTCCTGAAAGCAAAAAAGATTCAGGACTGGCTCACTTGAAAATTTGACAACAATCATCACCTTAGCAATGAATGAAACATCTAATGATGACTAATATAGACAAAGCTTTACATGAAGTACAATTTGGTCACTCAGCTTGCTACAGAGGATCAGTTTTCTTTACAATCTTCTGAAACATCCCTGTTTCCATACCTAACTGAAAAACTGACAGCTCAACTATCTCTGACTAGCTCTTTTAGACAACTAGCTGCAAATCCTCTAGACCCACTGATTAACAGATAATAATTCAAATTTAATACCTGCAGTCTAACATCTTCCTCAGCTACAGTTTAAATGGAAAGTATTTCATCAGTTACAGACCATGAATATATATCCTGCCTTCTTCATGCCAAATGCAGAAGAAAAATATCGATGAAGCATTTCTGCCCTTCTGCATTAACAGATGCTCATATTTCCACTTATTAGCGAGTTAACAGATGTTTTTCACTACTATCACTCACA
Organism: Acanthisitta chloris; assembly: GCF_000695815.1. Taxonomy (NCBI): domain Eukaryota; kingdom Metazoa; phylum Chordata; class Aves; order Passeriformes; family Acanthisittidae; genus Acanthisitta; species Acanthisitta chloris. The sequence goes on along the minus strand of NW_008674081.1, from coordinate 29,683 downwards.
TTTTCTGTTCACTGGTTTTCTGCTCTATTAAGGTGTCCATTTAGAGAACCAAACAACAACCAAAATATTCAAACTAGTTGGGGATCAATCCTGTGAACTGAACAGGATGACCACACCTTGATGTGATGGGCTGAGGGACCGATCAAGTTGAGGTCTAATACAGGACTCCCCTATGCTGACAGAGCATTCTAAAGAAACTGACATTTTCATGCACCTCGTCTTGTAGCTTTTAGAGATTCAGATAAGGTTTTTGAACTGGGAGCACAGCCTCTCCAACACAGTCATTCACAAGAAAGTACTTCACATTAGTACTTTTTTTTTTTTCCCTGTTCACTTACAGGGCTCATCATTCTGTTCTGTGGAGCAATTCTCTGGTCTTTCACAATCTTTTCACCTCATTCTCATGACCCAGATGAATCCAGAATTATTTTCTTCCGAGCTGCCAGTGAGTTGGAAAAAGACCTAGTATTTTTTTAATGAGTGGGAGAGTCGTTAAAATGACTTTTCTGTCAGTCATTCCTTCCTAAACAGACTGTAAGCACTTCATTAAGCATTACAACTAGGCAAATCTTAGCTGAATTTCAGCAATACCCACTATCTTTCATTCACCACTCCGAGGATGATGACCTCTGATCTTGACACTGCCTTTTCGTATGTATGTCCCTTGACCTTACAGTATTACTGGCAACAGACTTCCTACCAGCAGACTTGTTAAAGAAGCAGGTCGAAAGACTAAGAGGGCTTTCCAGATCAGAAATGGACATAATCTTAACACCCATATATACTGTTAGAAACCCCATTTGTTAAAATCTTAAATAAGCATTGATAATACAGTCAAGTTAAAATTACACTTATAAATAAAAGATTCCAACTTTGTTGCTTATGCAACTCCAGCATTTATGCATGGATAAGTACAGAATTTCTTTTCTCATATTCTTCACAGCCTTGATCATTTTTTGTTTATAATGTCATGTTTTCTACAAGCACATATCCACCCCACATTTTTGTCGTTCTAGTTTTGATTTTATTACCCTATCCTCTAGCAGATATGTTTCCTTTATTCTAAGGTACTAGACAAAATATAAACCATTCCTTAAAAAAAGAAACATAAAGAAAAATAAACAGCACTTTATGTCCAGAATTTTCCTGTCCTGTTTTCCTTAATTCATGGACAAGAAACACATCCAAGAAGATCACACTGGTTTTCCTCTAAAAGTTCAACAACAATCAGTTACTTTTTTGGACATCACTTTGTCATTAGGATTGATACATCCTGCTAAATCTCTGCCTTTGGGCTTCATAAAACTATTGTGGAGTCTTATCTCTTGTCTTAGATCCAAGTTGTTGCCTATGTGCCCCAAGGACAATGTTCATTCCTACCAAATCCTCAAAATACTTGAGGAGTACTTAATTAATCTCAAAGGCTCTGGCCCATAGCACAATCCAATCCAGTAAGCTGCATGAATTTTCAGAGAGCTTTCCTGCAGTTTCCCAACATAGGAACAACTGGATACTTAACCCATGTGGAAGACCTCTTTGCCCTAATAATAGATTACTCATCCTCTGACCTCTGGTGTTAGGATTTGCCATGTTTTTCTTTCCATTTCTGTTGTATTAGACTCTTTTTGTGGTCTCTCTCCAACTCCGGGACCATGGATGATAGTGCTGACAGCTCAATATGATGTTTTTCAATTGTTCTCTTCTGCTGCATAGGACCAGACCTTGTGCCTGAGATCCAAGGTCTTTTCCTGGTAGCACAAGCTTCATGCACAGGTATTGCTAATAAGCTTTGGGCAAAGAGCAAACATCTCTGTCAACCAGCTGGTGTTCTAATCCCAGAGGGCTGTGCCCATTCATCACTTGGAATAAATTTTTTCACTAATCACCATCACTCAGCTTTATAAGAAAGAAATAATCATCCAGTCACAACTTCAAATGAAAAAAATCATTACAGGCTCAAGGGGCACACAGACACAGTCCATGATGAAATAAATACTCAGATGTCTTGTTCTGGGATCCCCAGCTCTGCTACACAATCCACAAAGAGCATGGACAACAGATGGTCTAAACATACCTCTCTGAGTCCCTTTAGCTCAGACCATGGGATACAAGGACATCCTTGCCAAAATAATCCTTTTTGCCTTGCCTGGGGTCATGCTAAAACCTGTCCAGAAAATAAATTAACCGCATGATTGCATCTATTCCACTTCTGGAGAGCTACCCAACACAGTCTAGGAGGCATTGTGAAATAGGAGTAATTTTCCTTAATTCATGCTTGACATTTTTTTCTTAAATAGGAAGAAAGGGAAGGTTATTCCAAATTCATGGTATTTCCTTTGAATTCTTTGTCAAGGTTTCCATTTTCTTTACTGAACAGTTCCATGAAGAGGAAAACAACTGAAACCATTCATTTATCTTTGGTTAATTAGAATTGTTCCCTGTAAGCCACACACTAAGATATTAAGAGTTTAGCACGACTCTTAGGAGCATAACTGGGGGAGGAGCTGAAATGTAACAGTAACAGGCACACCAACTAAATGAATGTAGCACACTAGTTTCTCAAAGCTATCAGCAGAAAAGAATTAAAGGAATGCAATAGTCTCAAATTCAAGGGATTACTAGGGAAGTAAGAAAAGGTGAAGAGAAATATTTAAACTATAAATGCAAAACAGACTGTTATTTAAACTGCTTGAGGATAAACTGCAACATTGCAAGTAGAAAAGGCTGCCATTTCATTACAAAATACGGGCAGCAAATCCAGAAGTGCATGTTAGAAGGATTTCAAGAAATTCCCTTTTTCTCTTCCCTTCACTTTTCTTTTCCTTAAGTGTTTTCTATAATTTTTTCTTTCTTCTCTTTTCTCTTTAGAGATGCAAGTCAAATTATCAAATATCTGAAAGATTTACTACCAGGTTTTCTTTTTATTTTTTTATTTAAAGCAAAAGTGAAGTAAGATATTTAACTTTTCCCCCCTTCTTCTCAAACACTGAGTCACAGCATTTAAGCAAGCCCACAAAAAATGACTCATTGCAGAGCTAAAATGTCACAAGGCTAACTCAGTGGGAGACAAAAGCATACCATCTATGCATAAAAGAGCTGCCTGGAGATAAGATTAATTGTTTCTCCCTCTTCTAAAAACAGAATAATATTAGAAGCAATTCCTACAAAGGGGGGGGAAAATCCTGGGCTTTTAGAATCTTAGGGTGCTATTTATCCATGAAAGCACATAGCCAGCATACCATTATACTGTACAGGCTGCAGCAAATGGAAACAAAATGTTATTCAGCCAAGATATTACCTCATAGGAGATTAGTCAGTGGTCTACTATGAAAGTAGGAGAGAGTTTATTCTAGGACTCTTCCTTCCTAACAGCAAGGGGATGCCAGCTTGAACCGGATCTCAGGCATCCCAGTGGTTAGCCTAACTTTGCTTTCTTAGGACACGCAGTTTGGTAAAACTAGTGTTTAGCACCAATCACACAATCCTTTAAAACTGCAAACCCTTGCCATAATAATTTTGAACCTACTTGAGCTTTTCACCCTAAAACCATTTCATTCTTGTGCTTTTGTTTACTCAATTGGAAAAAACACTCAAAAGCCTTCAGTCCTCCCACTTCAGCCTCTGGCTGGGCAGAGACAAAGCGCAGCAGTTCCCATGAAGAGCCTGACCCAGCCCCTGCCAAGGGAAGCATTAGCAATCAAGCACTGTTTTGCCACTCACCAGGAGTCAATCCTCAGGTTGCCTGCTGGAATGCAAAGGCCATCTTATTTTTTAAGCTAATCATTTGCAACATGATGTACTCCAAGAATATAATTAAATAGAATGAGTTACTTCTGGCTCAACTAGTGAGCAGGAAAGCAGAAGTATTTCCCATCATTAGACAACTGCTAAGTGCAGTGACACAAATGTGAGACTGATCTGAAAGATGACAATCCTTTCTAACATTTTGTTTCCTCTGCATTTCAGCAAGAGAACATTCTTCAAATCCTGAGTAATGTGCTTTGCACTAATGCTCATGAGAAGACACTCAACTAAACCAGCAGATTGTACCAAGTTATTACTTAATATGACTTATTTCCCTTCTTCTGTTCCCAAGTTGCAGGGGAAAAATCCACTTTTCAGTAAGCAGACCTATCTGCATCTCCCAGTGCACTGACAGACTTTTCAGATAGATGTAGCTGCTGCAGGACTTGAATTGCAGTTGCTTTAGAGCACAGGCACAAAAGAGAATTATTAGCAGAGAATTCAGAGGCTGACATACTTAATATGACTTATTTCCCTTCTTCTGTTCCCAAGTTGCAGGGGAAAAATCCACTTTTCAGTAAGCAGACCTATCTGCATCTCCCAGTGCACTGACAGACTTTTCAGATAGATGTAGCTGCTGCAGGACTTGAATTGCAGTTGCTTTAGAGCACAGGCACAAAAGAGAATTATTAGCAGAGAATTCAGAGGCTGACATACCCAAGCACTGAAAGAGTTTGGCATCCAAGAAGCAGAATTTGTGGAAGCCTGAACACTAAGAGGAAAGCTGTCAGTCTAACTGAAAATGCAGGCAACCAGGAAAAGAAGGAACATGAGGAAAAAGTCACTCAACATCCCCAATGAGAACTCTGACCACTGGGCAGAAAGTCACACATGTAACACCGTGGATGCTTTGAGCATGTCTTGGGAATCTGACCTCACCAGGAGTACCAGTCTGCAACTCCTCCAGGCATTCTCCTGAGTAATAAAGCACTGTAAAATCTAAGGCAGCCCTAAATGTGTCTTTAGGCAGAACCAGATGAAGAGGTTCCACCACGAAGGCAACATCTTAGAGGAAACATGGTGACGTACCCAAACATCGCTGGATTTTTGATAAACAGGTGCCTGAAGGCATGCCTGCCTCATGCAGTGGGATAAGGGAAAGGACCACACCAGGTGTGAGCTGCTACATTCATGCAATGCCATGAGGAAATACTAGGAGTGCTGAACTATCAGTACCTTTGAGAGGGGATGCTACCCTCAGCCATCAGGCACAATCCCACAATGACACAGCCTTAACTCTTCTGGAACAAGTAATGACGTAGTCATCATAAGTATCTATACATTACACTCACTGTATCATGCTCCACTTACGAGCATGACAAAAGGAATCTACTTTCATTGTATGTGCACCTACATATATAGGCACATACATGTATAAAACAAACTATGCTATGTATGTAGTTTTGTAGACCTGCCCAGAAGATGCTGAAAACCAAATTTTAGGAGCAAACCCTTGTCCTTTGTTGAAAACTACTACAAACCATTTATTTATTATGCTTATAAAGTCATCCATTTCTGCATGATGGTTCTGGATGCTAGTAATTACTACTTCTGTTCAAAAAACAAAAAGTGATTTATACTTGAATAAGAAAGCACTCATTTCAGGTGGCACAATCCTACAAAGATTCTTCAGGGTCCACTGCTTTTTATTGACTTTCAAGGCAGCAAGCTAAACCATGTGTAATAAGACCAACTGACTGTTATTCTGTTTGGCTGTGCCAGTCAAGAGAGCCTGCTGAAGACATTTCACACACATATTTTGTCTCAGCATCAGCTGGAAATGATGCTTTTACCATGTATGCATAAAAGCTGTCATACCTCCTCTCACTAGAGAATCCCCCACAAACCAAAGGGGAATATAAAGCAAAGTCTTTTCCAAAATGAGTTGAATTGGAATTTGCCTAATTTTGAGAAGATATTATTTTTTCAACATTGTCTTTACTAGCTGAAGTTGATGTGACAGCTAACTTTAGTAGTCAAAGATGACTTCCCAGCAAGCACAGCACCTTTGCTAGACAGCTTCCTAACGGTTTGAAATCCCATGTCTATACCTCACTTCAATATTAAGTGGCCACACTTTCACATCCAGAAAAAAACCCAAAAGTATTAGTGAAATTGTGTGAGTGGAAAAGCCAGAAACACTGAAAAAAGAGCAGATCACAAAGAAATGCTTAATGGGCAAGGACCAATAGATCTGTCAGGCAATAATATTTTAAATATTCTTGGAAAAAATACTTGCTGAACTCCTTTAAGTCTTGTTTGAAATTCTGCCCCAATTAAATGCTAGTGGACTAAATTATTCAAAGCCATTGGATACATCCACTTACCTGCTCTGTCTCAACGAAGTTAGACACGTGTCCATCATCACTGACCCCTCGAACGTGGAAGCGGACCCCAGCTCGCTCACAGCTGATGCGAGAGATCAGGCAAGCTTTGGCCTTCTTGTGGCAAGCATAAACAGTGCGAATGTCCACTACACCACACATGACTTTCAGCAACCAGTCAGAGCAGTTCACCTGGTAGTGTTTGAAGGGCACGTGCAACAGCTGGTTCCTGAAAAGTTCAACAACATACAGATACATTACTGAATAAAATAAACAGACAGGTGTGGGTGCCACCCCACAAGAGTCACTAATTTAATCAGTTAATGTTCTGTGACCCTTTTTCTGCTATACCTTTTCTCTATCCAAAACCAGGAAATATCAGGACAAAACCCTTGTGCACTACTATGGGGAACTTGGCATTGTTGATCTTAGAATGGCCAATTTTAAGAGCACAGCTACCATCCAGGTGATGTCTTTAGATCTTGTACCTGTCCTTTAAATTCAGGTGCAAAAGTCACCTCTTCCAGCTCCAGAAATATATTTATATTTACTAATCTTTTTCATAAATTACAGTGTAACAAACTGGTTACTTTTTTGACCAGTATTGCCCAGACCTTAGCATTCTCTACAGGATGAAGAATTGGTTCAAAATCCACTGGGATTTTTGGAAAAAAATTTCCAAGCAGAAACTGGATCCAAAAGTCAATGAAGATATTGCAAAAAGTGCTACTAAAATTAAAACAAGCATGTTTTAACCTTCTATTTATTTTAAGATCAACACTTCAAGAAACACAGCATGCCTGTTAAACAGTGATGCCAGCCTCTTCTATTATGATATTTTTCCCAATTCCGTTTTTCAAAATGTGCCTTTAGTCACACGTGAGGGCCAAGAGAATCCCTTTTATGCTCATTTATTGCTCAACAGCAGATCTGTATAAGCTACTAGATCTAGTGAAACCCCTGAAGAATTGTTCTTCTAGAGTACAGCATTTCTCTGAAGAAGGTGCAAGTCACTTGTACATTTTTATTCTAAATATGTAACTGAAAAAGCAACCCTAAAACAATTTTTGCTATCTTTTCCACCTCCTTCTCCTAATTCTGTGCACAAAGGAAGTCCTCATTCAGACAAATTCCAGTAGAATATTTTTGTTGATGCAGTTCATTTAACAGGCAGTCTGTGCTGCTTGTTACAAAGGTCATCTGACACTTTTCATCATGTAACTATTTATCTCATTGTTTATTTTTCCTCCCCAAAAAAATAAATCTATGGTTTGGTCTGAAATTTCCCCTATCACCTAATTACCTCAAGATAAGGGTTTTTTTGGAACATCTTTTTGCTCCAAATGTGATGCTGTTGCCATTCACCCCTGTTCTACAGCATATAGAATGATTAGCCAAAAATAGGAAAGAAGGAAAGTTCTTCCAAGAAGAAAGTACAGGGGAAAAAAGAGTTGCTTTAAAGGTTGTTTCCTTGTTAAGGGATATTGCCACCTTAGGATTCTCATCACTGGAACCAGCTCACTTGTGCCATGTGCCTGATTTGGTGAGCTTTTTGAGGGATGCATAATTAGCACAGTTGACAGCAAGTTTTCTGTATATTGAAACACTAGATCTTACCAATAAAAATCACATCATAGCTAAAAGGATTATTTAGCCTGACTGAACTGCTCTCTCATGTTAATTTATCACCCATTATGAACTTGTTTGCTTATTTAATATTCACCTACTTTGGGCCACAAGACTTATTGCACATTCCAGCATCATACCCACATTTAACCCTGCCAGTTATTTTCCACCTACATTGAACCCTCATTAACTTCCAGTACAGCTATGCCTCTAGTTTGACTATCTTCTTGTTTAAAAAGAATAAAAAAAAAAGAAAAAAGGAGGGTATAGAAATTCAAGCATTTTGCCAAAAGTTGTAAACCAAACAAACTGAATTACATCTACTGTGAACCCACCTAGGGAAGACAAAACCTAGCATTGTGTTTTCTCCTTTCCCCTCAACCAATACTTACCAAGATACAAAATACTTTTTTTCTTTGCTTTACAAGCAAAAGAAAGTAAAAGCACAGGGAGTATATCACAGGAGTTTCCTTCCATGCAACATACATTTGCACTGAGCTGTAAACACATTAATATTGATGTTTTCAACATAAAAACTAGGGCAGGTTACTGAAACATTAAACTACAGACTTTAAACACATACAGTTTTTAGAAACAGAAGATACTTCACCAGAGATGATGGGAACTGCAGGTTTCTATTAGCTAACTTTAAAGCAAATTATTAAAAAGAAGAGGAAAAGGAAGCTATAAATAACACATAGACACGTTTCTGCAGTGCGAGCAATACATCTTGTGCTTCCTTCTTTGAAGCACAAAATGTCATTTTATAATTGCATTTCACTATGAGATTAATTTTAATTAAAAAATGTTTCTTGTTTGACCCAGGTTTACCATGAATTCACTAAGACCACATGCCCTGTAAAATGACATAGCACTGAAATGAAAGGAGGTGCATCTGAAATGCACATGTTCCTTTCCCTCTGAGAATGTTTGACCAATAAGGTACAGGTGGGGATAAAGAAGACTGGTATAACATGATATGTACAACATGCAGTACTAACCAGAAGAACGAGTTACCAGATTCATAGTGGTTATCACCCTGCTTCTGAGCCCGCACAGTCAGGTCAAAGTTTGAGCCTGCATTAGGCCAGGAGAAATAAAACATCCCAGTGTTCAGTATTTTCTTCAAGGCAGTAACACGTTCATCTTCCTTGGTTTCTTCCTGGAGAGGACAGAAATCTGTTGCAGTAATTTTGTAAACTTCAGCATCCAGGATTTTTCCCACCGACGTACAGCCTGTCACCAGGACCAGAAAGTGCAGCCGAGTGTTACCTAGAAGGTGACAGACAGTTACCAAAGGGTTACTTACAGGTGGACACAGTTTCTCATCAGTCGTGTCACATGCAGTGCTGACAGGGCTCCAGCAGAGGCCGTGTCTTTGCTTCACAAGACAGCACATACAAACGAGGGGCACACAGCCTGTGTTCTTTACATTACTGAATTCCTTTTTTAACTGCAAGTGACTACAACTGCACAATATTCCACAATACTTAGCCATCCACATCCCTTGCTGCAACACAGTGTGCTCGTCCCACTGACTTTATGAAGAGCAATGTACTTGCTCTTGGGACACTACTCAAAAAATAAAATTTCACCACCCTAGAGAATGCACAGCATTCAGATTCTTTGCTGGCTTCAGCTGAAGCTGTGTGTTCCAGGGATTCAGAAAATTTCAGGATTACCAATTCTTGAGATTTTGCTTTTTAAATCACAAAAGAATGTACATAACTAGATAACAACCTCAGTTTTCACTGAAAGAATTACAGCTGCCATGCCTGTGAAGCGAAGCACAAAATCATGAAGCAGCTGAACTTCAGGGCCCCGAAAATAAAAGATAAATTTTGAAGCTCAAGAAGGCCACTGTAATCAAATCTCTTGTACACAGCAGGACTTCAACCTCTGCTCATTCTCTCTGAAATGATAATTAGGAAACAGTAGAACAACTGTTCAGAAAACACTGGCTTTGCTAGGAAGAAACTCTTTGATTCACTTAAATTGGCCTGTAATGGAGACAATGTCATCCTATGGACTCCTGCTAGCAAGAAAAGGTGGAAATGAGCCAAGATTTATTAATTTAGCATAGCAGGACCAACAGCTGACCTGCCAAGAGCAAGTTAATTAGCGAAGGGCACAGTGACAATCTGGGACAGTATGGCTTCAGACAGCAAAAGGGAACACAATGTAGGATCCCTTTTCAACCCGCCACGGTGACCCACTGTCTGAAAACACGGACCAAGGTTCACACAACAGGGTTTTTTCTGAAACCCCAGCAGGGGAGTCCCTGCTTCCAGATCACAGGCTGCCTACAGAAACTTGAGTTAGGGGTGGTTTTTGGCAGGCCCAGAATATTTGTGTAGGCACATGGGACTGGAATGGCAGGACAAGGTGGGAGATTAGATCTTATTCATTCTGTTCTGCTGACGCCAGCTTTGCATAAAGGCCAGTGTAGGTGGTATTTACTAAAAAGCTCTGTTCATCACATTTCTTTCTGTAACAAGGGTGTGCTGTGTTCTCCTTCTTGAGTGCATTTCAGAAGTATGTCTTCTGTGCTTTTGACACCATAGCAGAGGGCTAGGAATACATGAAACCTGACAGTTTATTCATCCTTTGCACATGACCGTGCATGACTGTAAAGGATTAAGAGTAGGAGATACAGCAGCTATCACCATGGCCATTCATAACTGACAGTATTTACTGTCTTGCAGCCTCCAGAAAAGGTTAGATAGCTAATAGCTTCTGTCACTTAGGTGAAACCATGCAAAACTGATAAGTTTAAGTAAACTTCACTCATGAGAATTTGGAAGCAATGTATAGAAACACTACTAATGAGCCTTATTATCAGTCAGCTTCAGGGACAAAAAAACAGTAGTGACAGACTCAGAGAGCTGCCTTGCTGGCATGCTGAGACAGAGTACAAGCACTTTCATTGCTTTCAGTGACCTTAAACTTTCCTAGACAGTTCAAAAGAAATCAAATGAGAAAGTTAATATTAAAAGCGCCAAAAAGAACAAAAATTTAATAATAGTGGGTTTGTTATCTGTGGTTCTGTCCTTTGAGAAGCTTGTAACTGGTAGGAAATTACTGGATCTAAGCAAAGTAATCCTTTAGTTTAAGAAGACAACAAGTAGGAATAAAGCAATAAAGATGACAAAAAAGCCAATCAAAAGTACAGTTTTGCCTTACCTACAGTCTCCCTTAGCAGAGACTCTAGACTCTTTACTACCTCCTATACTAAACTACTCACCCCCAAAATGAGATACACATCTACACGTTTGAAGGTCCAGCACATCTACTCCCCAAATCACAATAAGCTCAAAAAGAGCAATCACAGCTAAGAACCTATTGCATTGCCCTCTGAAGCACCTGCCACTGTGCAGTAACCCCACATCAAAGAGTTGGGGCTGTTCAGACTGGAGAAGAGAAGGCTCCAGGGAGACCTTACTGCAACATATCAATATATAAAGGGAGCCTAAGCAAAAGACAGGAAGACACTTTTTACAAGAACTTGTAGTGATGAAAGAGCAATCACAGCTAAGAACCTATTGCATTGCCCTCTGAAGCACCTGCCACTGTGCAGTAACCCCACATCAAAGAGTTGGGGCTGTTCAGACTGGAGAAGAGAAGGCTCCAGGGAGACCTTACTGCAACATATCAATATATAAAGGGAGCCTAAGCAAAAGACAGGAAGACACTTTTTACAAGAACTTGTAGTGATGGGACAAGAGGCAACAGTTTTAAACTAAGAGGGGAGATTTGGATACAAGATATAAGCAAGAAATTTTTTACAATGAGTGTGGTAATCAAAGAGTTGGGGCTGTTCAGACTGGAGAAGAGAAGGCTCCAGGGAGACCTTACTGCAACATATCAATATATAAAGGGAGCCTAAGCAAAAGACAGGAAGACACTTTTTACAAGAACTTGTAGTGATGGGACAAGAGGCAACAGTTTTAAACTAAGAGGGGAGATTTAGATTGGATACAAGAAAGATGTCTTTTACAATGAGAGTAGTGAAACACGGGTTGCCCAGAGAAGCTGCAGATGCCCCATCCCTGGAAATGTTCAAGACCGGGTTGGATGGGGCCTTGAGCAACCTGGGCTAGTGGAAGGTGGCCCTGCCCATGGCAGGTGGGGTGGAAGTAGATGGTCTTTAAAGGTCCCTTTCCAACACAAAACATTCTATGATTCTCTATATACAGAATAAGTCTCTTTACAGTACTCCAAATTATGGAGCAGCCGTCATGCACTTTACATGATAGGTTTGAACAGAGGCAGGCTGGTAAAGGAGTTCACACTCACGGCCCAGAAAACTGGAGAAAAAGGATGAAAAGAGACAAAGAGATTCAAGGTATGACAAAGCTAGCCTGCTTTGCCCCTTTGTCCTCCTAGGCTGCTCTGTGAGCTGAGGGGGTCTTCAGATCAGCTCTAACCGCTCCTATTTGCTTAAATCGCTCAAGCTATGCCACAAAACCACCAGAATACAGAAACCCTATGACACCACAGCCGCAGCTTACACAAATCTCTCTTCACCTCAGAAAAAAAGTCTCAAGCCCCATCCTCTGATAGCACTTTCATCCCAGGTGGTATCTGGACAGTGTTCCCGGGAATCAGCTCTGGGCTGTCACTGCACTCTCTGCGGGAGGAAGATCCTTGCCTGGTCCATGTGCCACTCTTGGCACAGGGAACAAGCTAATCACAATATCCTATTGACAGCACTCAAGGCTGTGTCCTGCCCTTTTTATTTGCAGCACAGATGTCGCTATGGGGTTCTGAGCAGAGGTAAGGCTCCCATCAGCCTTTCACACCTTTTAGAAAGGTGAATTAACGCTACCAAAATACTACTCTGCTATTCATCTTTGAATCATGTCTCTACTTCGATGTAAGAAATTACTCACCACTAAGCTACACAGCTATACGCTGAGCAAGCAAGCTGTCCCCATCTTCCCTTCTTTACCAGCAACATCAGTTTATGCCTGGGAATCTCTTCCTTCAATTTCAAACCTACATTCTCACACTCTTTTCCCTGAACCTAGGCTGTCCCTGTTTTTATACACATTGATAAATACACTGGACAAGTTTGTACTGGAAATGATAACTGTGCTACCTCCACTGATGCTTTCACTTAGGCATTTTGTCATATTACAAATGTCATTCCAAGGAATAAAACAAAAGCATTACATATCCAAATAGCACCTCATATGGCAGACACATAACATTTCCAGCCAGAGGAAAAATGTTTCGGTTCATTTGCCAGTCCCTGAAAGTTTGATTATTAATATATTAAAGAAAAAAAAACCCATTCCATTTACTCCTAAATTTAAACTTTACAAAGTCATTGTGGTTTCTTTTCTGTTATGTCAATGTCAACATTTCTTTTGAAGAGAGACACACAACATCAAAATAGTTACATCAATCACAACATAAATTGCCTTAAATTTAAGGGTAGAAATTACTTAAATTGCTTCAGTCAGGATGGATGCTGCTACAGGAACAAGTAATTTTTTTTTAAAAGCAAAATTAGAATCAACTTTCTCCATTTCTAAAACCTTCAAGTACTAAGTTATTGGGCAATTGTTCATTGATTGCAAGGAAAATAACATTTTTAGCTGAAAAATTCTTTTAGTTCCTAAAATATTGCTTTTCAATATCCAGTAAGTCTCACAAAAGAATAAACAAAGTTGCACTCCTGGTTTATTACACCCACCCACTCCCCAAAACAAACAGACAATCCTGCTATGAACACAACATGAAATTTCCTATGGTAAGTGGATTTGTGAGGCCATCACGCATGAAAGAGAGGGGGTTTAAAACTGGTTTTGCTGAGCAAACTGTGAAAATATCACAGTTTTAATGAAATTGATCAAACTGAAACACCCAGATATTCCTTAAACCTAGAAGGTATTTCCCCTTAAAAGAACTGAGACTATTCCATTAATCCCTGCAGCCTTAACTTTTCAAAACTGTAGCTTGCTACCATTTTCAATTCTATAATTAAATTAAAAACACTGCTCCTTTTAAGTTTCCAGTAAAACTGTTTCATGCAAGCAGCACTTGAAGTACCAGATTAACACCAATCACAACAAAAATAAATCAGCTAGTCCAGTCAAACCCACCTGGCAGCATCATCAGGGAGCACATTATGGGCTTACAACTTTTGAAAGGAGTTAAACAGTATTCAAGGTATTTACGTTTCTTCTGTTCAGAACATCAACAACAACACGGAAAGCACTAAAGTCATGAAATGAGCAGTCACCACTTAAGTGCAAGCTCAAATAAGACAGAAAGTCGAGTTTTAAAACGCTGGCAGTGCATCCTCAAGATCAAAGGGAAAATTACCACTAAATCAATTCCCTAGAGTCTGTGGCTGCTGCAGTCAGCCTACAGAGGCTCCCTGCATATCTGGAGTATGGGATAGGCCAAACTCATCCTGTTTCTTGAAACAGGAGCCCAACAGTTCTTATCAAAAAACGCAATTAATGGAAGTACACTGGGTGGAAAATTTACAGTAATTTCCCCTTGATTTCACATGCAATACAGTAGCAGAAAACATGTTCTATTCAGAAGACAGCTGCAACATGCAGCACCAAGGCCAATAAAAAACAATCAAAAAAATGGAAATTTTTTCCTATGAAGCAATCAAGGCTCCAGGTCTGGCTCTTACATTTCACTTTGTACCAACCACCACATCAGCTGCAGACTATTTACCACCCCCCACTTTGGAAAACAAAAATCTTATTTTTTCCCTTTAGCTTATACAAGCAGCTTAATGTACAATCCTGATCTATATTAGCCTTTCTAAACTGTACACAGAGATGAAAGAGGTGAAAGGAATATAAGAAATCCAACTGAAGATCACAACTGTAGAAATGTCCCTTGTTTCCTTGTGATGCAATCTGGAATGTTTTAAAGAAATCTTGGAAATAATTTTAGAGCAACAAATGAAGTGTTCCTTACTGGTCATGCTTTCTACAGCAACACATCTATGAAAAAGCAAGACTCACCCACAGAGCTACCGAAAAAAAGTCTTTCAAACCTTATGGACCAAACTTAGATCTCAGATAAACAAGTATAAATGTTCATGCACTATGACCAAGATCATTATTTTGCCCCATTGTAGCTACAAATCACGACAAGCATCTGTAAAAATCACTTTTGAAGAAATATAAGAAATGTTTTGCTCACAGTGATATGTGCTGAATGCTCTTTTCATCAGGTTGCACAAGAGAAGCAGAAGATGGAGAATATTTGGCACAGAAACAAGACAATAACAATTTCCATCCATTTTTAAAAGCTCTTGTGAAACCAAGTGCCTTTATCCAAGCTGAACAGGAAACACGGTTCTGGTACGTCACACTGTACAATAACACTGCAGTTTCTGTATTTAACCTGTCTACATGACTCAAGGCCATTGTTTCCCCTGCAAGAGGCAATATTCAATTCTTATTTTGTCCTTCTTAACTATAAATATTTCACTCAAGACTGCCTTTTCCTTTTAAAAATGAATTTGTTCCAATTTTTGTGCTTTCTCCATTCCATTACAGTCATTGTCTTATGTTCCCCGACCCCATTCCATCTTCACTTCACACATACCTCCACTTCACTTTGTATTCCACTGGAAAACAATTTGCAAGGTATTTTTGCCTCTTGTCTATCTTAAAAAATAGCTCCAGAACACAGCAGAGCATTCGATTCTAACCACCTAGCTGAAAAATTTTGAGGAAACCTACAGCAGAATTATGAAAAGAACTGAGATTTTCCAAACTACCATTTTAGTCTCAAAGATACTCTTCTTCCATCTTTAGGAAATGTACAAAAGGAATAGAAGACAGGTACTTAGTTGTTCTTTTTTCCTTTGAAACTTCTTCCTTTCAACTACACATTGTATAAGTGCAAGGGTGAGAGTATATACAGAGTTGAATGAGTTCACAAAGCCTCTCCAAATACAGCAGCTGTATTAAACCTAAACAACCTATGGGGTCATGGTGTTAAAACATCACCTTATATATGCATCTCTTCCTGACATCACTGTGTCTAAACCAAACACTGCAAAGCCATCTCATTTAACACTTTGCTTAAGATGCATTTGTCACTGCTAGAGCTTCTTTGGCAGCAAAACCTTGGCTGAGATACAGCTCAGAAACACTGTGCAATTCATTCTGCTGCCATCCATCTCACAAAAGAAAGCAGAAGAACTTAGTGAGTCATGTTAACAGACATAAGTACATAGAAGTGAATGTTATTACTGGTGGGAAACATCAACTCTGTGAGTCAGTTTCACATATTTCATCTACGTTCTTGTGAAAAGCACGATCTACTTTGGCAGGCATCTAATGTGATTTATTTGGATTCCAAGTAGCGATATTTACAGATTAATTAAGGCATTCAGACACATCTTTCATGTCTTGGCAAAAAGTCTCCCCTTCTGCTCTACAAATATACTCTTAATATCCCAGTGGAATGTACTTTCACAAATATTTTCAGCTAATTTAGTACTTAAGGACTGCAGGTTTCCAGCAGTAAGGACAAATACGGATAATCCTGAACAAAGTCTACGTGATCACTGATGCTTAGTGAAGAGCTGGCCAATTATGCCTTTGTTTGCAGCTGCTAAAATACATTTTATAAAAAGAAATGTTTCATTGCATTCCTGTTGTGGGTTGACCCTGTCTAGGTGCTCACCAAAGCCTCTCTGTCACTCCCCTCTTCAGCTGAGCAGGGAAGAAAAGATATGATGAAAGGCTTGAGGGTTGAGATAAAGGCAGGAAGAAATCACTCACCAGTTATTGTCATGGGCAAAACACACTCTATTTGGGGAAATTAGTTTAATTTATCACCAATCAAATCAGAATAGGATAATGAGAAATATAACCAAATCTTAAAAACACTTTCATCCGTCCGTCACTCCTTCCTGGGCTTAACTTTATTTCCAATTTTCTCTCCCTCCCTTCCCCACAGCAGCACAGTTGGGCAGCAAATGGGAGCTGTGGTCAGTTCATTGCACATTTTTCTCTGCTGCTCCTTTCTTCTCAGTGGGAAGACTCCTCATACTCTTCCTGAGCTCCTGCATGGGGTCCCTCCCGGAGGGGGCAGTCCTCCACAAACTTCTCCAATGCATATCCTTTCCATTGGCTGCAGTTCATCATGAACTGCTCCAGTGTGGGTCCTTTCCACAGGGTGTAGTCCTTCAGGAACAGACTGCTCCAGCCTGAGTCCTCTGTGGGGTCACAAGTCCTGCAAGCAAACCTCCTCCAGCTTGGGTCCTGTCAGGAGCCTGCTCCAGTCAGGCTTCCCACAGGGTCACAGCTGTCTTTGGACATCCACCTGCTCTGGTGTGGGCTCCTCCATGGGCTGCAGGTGGATCTCTTCTCTATCATGGTCCTCCATGGGTTACAGGGGCACAGTCTGCCTTGCTATGGTCTTCACCATGGGCTGCAGGGGAGTCTGCTCCAGCATCTGATGCACCTCCTCCCTCTCCTTCCTCACTGACCTTGGTGTTTGCTGAGTCATTGCTCTCACATATTGTCAGTCCTCTCTTCTCCAGCTTCAGTTGCACAGCTATTTTTTCCCTTCTTTTGAAACAAGCTATTCCAGAGGTGCTACCACTGTTGCTGATGGGCTTAGCCTTGGCCAGCATCAAGTACACCCTGGAGCCGATGGCATTGGCTTCATTGGACCTATGAGCAGCTTCTCACAGAAGCCACCCCTGTAGCCCCTCCTGCTACCAAAACCTTGCTACACAAACCCAATACAATTCCTTTGTGGTGTTAATCTACTAAGCAAGCAACAGCTAAAGGGATGGAACTCTCTTTAAAGTAAGACAAAAGATCTAAATGAGACTGTGACAAAAACCTGGGCTATGTCTTCAATGGTGAGATAGCATACATGCAATTATTTTTGCTTTTTTAAACATGCTCAGCAGCAGAAAATGTTTGCTTACCACTATAGCATGACCATCTGACTTTTCAGTCAGTCATAACTAGAAGTTTTTCTAGTAGTCAACTTTTTTATCCAATCACTGATAAAATTTTAACAAACTCTTCCAAAGGAGGTTCTGTACCAGAATTTATAATTTAATGCTAGAACAAGATGGGTGCAGTGACAAAGCTCAGAGAGGAAAAACCTCACACTTTAAGGGCACTGCAGTTAAGCAGATGTTGTTCAAGAAGAAATAAGGACAGGAGAAAAAGTGAGGCTGATAATATTTCACACTCGATTTGAAAACATACGCCTTTTAATATGAAGACCAAAACTGAATATACGCATACAAGAAACTACCCTTATATATAGGTTGAAGAGCTTGAATTCAATAACTACATTCCTTTACTACTACAACAGGCTTCACTAGATGTCCATGAAGAAAAACAGGTCCACATGCCAAGAAAAACTAATCACAAGTCCTCTGTTTTTAATTACATTAACAAATTGATATAAATCTCCATATAAATGCCTAATTAACTGCACAAGAAACAAAGCAAACAAAAAGTCCACATTCATTTTAAAAGAATAGATAGGCCTACAGTTTTAAATTATAACACAGAAATCCTTTGCAGTTGCCTCTGGATCAGTCTGAAGTCATATTTCTCAGGCCACAAAATGGTAAGCAAGCTATAAAAAGACATCTACTGGCCTAAATACACCAGTGCTTACACCACCACTGCCTTTGGTAGATTCCTTAACCAAGCATGAAGTCATAGGGAAAACAGTTTTATTATTCCTCCAAGTGAAAATTAAGGCTTACTGTAAGAAGACCTTGGGAACAATGCAATATAGTGCTTTTTTGTTTAAGCATCTCAGTTATTTTCAAGTACTGTGTAAGGTACTATTACCTTCAAATCAATCACTCTTAATCCCTTCTTAAAACATGTTATTTCCATTAACATTCCTGCAGGCAGTGTAATAGCAAGCCCTTTGCTAAACCAAAATTCCCAAACTGTATGGAAATTTACAACAATGACAACAAATACTCCTTACTATACTAACAGAAGCTAAAGGCCTGCTTCTGCAAATCCCAGTCCATGGGAATCACCCAGTTAAAGGCAATTGGGCATTATAACAAGAACTGGCAATATGTACTACTATATGTACTACTACATGTAGTCTCAGATGACCATGATAATCAGTGTCTAAACGTGAACCTTAAAAAAGAGAAAAAGTAAGAAATCATAGTTGTAGGGAAAAAAGAATTACAATTCTCTTCAGGCAGCTAAGAATGTTAGACAAAACAAAGTAAGAAAAAATCCAAAATTCTTAGACTATCATTTAGAGATATGCTTTTGGCACAGCATAGAAAAAGAAATAATCTTTTCCAGTCTGTACATAACAAAGTGCAATTAGCTTTCACAGTTTAAGGAATTGGACAACTTTAGCCACTTATTGTCATTCACTATTGTCTGGACATTTTACAATCTCAGTCATACAGATCGTCACTTACCACATTTAAGCTGAAGCTCTCCTAAGCACCCATAAGCATCCGTGAGTTTTTCATACTGCCCTTTAATTGCATCCTTTTCTTCTGGAGCTGAGAAACAAAAAGAAAGGCAGAAAAATTAGTTTTTCAATCTTCATAAAATTTTCACATGGCTATTGGCTACACCACTGCTTCCCAGAGCTGATTTTGCTCTGTTAACAAGACTACAGTACAAAGGTAGGGTTAAAGTGCTGTAAAAACAGTGATTAAAAAGTGATGGGACAGAAATGCAAGATAACATAATCTGATGTAGACACATCAGATGCTGACTTCAAGAGGAATTAGACATATTTTACTGAGGTAAGAATTAGCTAATTATATAAATAAAGGGTCAGATGCTGATGTTAGATTTGTGTATTTCTGCAACAAGTGACTTCAATGTGCACACACTGAACATTTAGACATTAAGCCAGAATACAGATCAAACTTTTAACATAAAACCAGCATGCCTCCTGAATGAGTAAATCTGCATTTTGTGTATACTTCCAGTAAGGACCAAGATTAGCCTCCCAGATGAGGAAAACAGCCTATAACCCTCAAATGTCCTTTACTTCTTGAACTACAGATAAATACGGTACTTTGAGAGATTTGTTAATACTTTGCAATCTTATGCTCCTAATAAACTTGCAGTTAAAAAACCCTGAAACCTCTGGGCATAAAAAGGACAAACTGAACTGCCTGTAATGGACGATAGAACAGAAAAGAAAGAGACTTCTTTGTCTAAACCTCAAGAGACAAGGAGCTCAGTGAGAAGCATGGAAAACAAATAAATAACCTATATATTGCTGACACTTTGAAGTGAAAGGAAGGACAATTCCTCTCACACAATTCCTTAGCAGAGGCAACTCCAAAAGGAAATTAAAACATTTGTCTCAATTTTTGCAGTCGTGACAAATAAGGAAGACTAGTTATTTTTTTTCTTTATTTTGTTTTTAGTGCCATGCTTTCACAGCTTACCTATTCCGCTTTCTTAGAACAGAGTGAATCAGGAGAAATTAGTAAAATGTTGATACCACACACACCAGTGAAACAAAACATAAGCAACAAGACCGAGGATAAAGTGGTTTTTTTATTGGGTAATATAAACCTCTGGACAGTAACAATTTCAATCTTCAGTAACAGCACATCTTAAGAGCTGAGATTCTGCAAGCTCAGTTCTCAGGCACTTAAAAAAATCTTCAGCAAAAACAGTTTGGAAAGACTGCAACATACTACATTGAAAAAAAAGACACCCTGTCAAGACTTTATGTATTTTTAAAAAAAAAAAGTTGCAAAAAGTTGTCTTACTTTCCATGGCATCTTTACTAAGTAGAAAAAAGCAGCAACAATATACTGACTTTTTAAAAAAATTTCTTCCCTGCTTTAAAAACTTGTCTTCATTCCCTTTGAAACAAAGAGGGAAAACCATAAACAAAATTCTTGCTCCAAATATTTCAGCTTTAGGACGAAACAGAACAAGAGAAAGACCAAGAGATTCAGATCTCAGAGTGATGCAGGAGTTCACAAATTTGCAGCACAACCTGAAAGCATTTGAAAAGTCACCTTGAAAGCATGGTGATACTCTTCAAAATAGACTTAGGAGTTGGAAAGATGGCTGTTAAAAGTGTCTGGTAAGAACATGATCCAAAAGAATGGGATTTATTTCAGTGTGGAAATAACACACCATTCATGCCACTACTGGCAAGAAGCACCTGACACCAGCATGTACAGAAGCCACTGAAGCTTCCCAGGTCAAGCCAGTGGCATCACACACACATCAGCACCTGGCACAGGACTTCCCCACACATGCAGGCAAATAGCTGTGTTTTGCCAGTACTGGTACAGAAATATGCTGCCTTTAAGGGCAGGGCATTTGTCAGCACACATGCCTGAACAGTAGCATCAGTTGAGGCATCAGCACCAGCAGAGATGCCTGGAAAGGAGGAGCAGGCTTTCAGCACAAAGTTCTAGAAGGACTCTGGGCTGCACTGCCACTTTTTTTTTGGCTGGCTAACAATCTGCCAGTAACTTCTACCACATGCAAATTCTGTTATTTATTTTAGGGTCCATTTTGCTCCCTGAAGCAATTTAGACTCAGGAACCAATAAAGCTACAGTGATCATTCCCTGACACCTCCATGAACTCTTTAAAGGCATGGCATGCACTAATACCTCATCTGTGGAGAGTTCGAGAGAGAAAGAACATGCATAACAGTCACAGCTATGCCTGTGGGTCATGCAACTGGAGAGGCCAGAATGTTCTACCGCATACAGACCAAATTTGTGCGTGTGTAAATTCCCTTTGTTGTAGATAATGATGGAATTTGAAGTCTCCTGTCCTGTTACACTCCTCAGTGTTGCACAAACTCCTGAGATGCACTATGATCAAGTCATTTTGCATGGATGAGAGCAGGGGCCTCAGGCAGATTTCAGGCAGCAGCTCCTGCATGCTGCACCCCCTCCATCAGAGCCATGTCAGCATGGGATGGCTCCCTCATGCCTCCTGGTCTCCAGTCTCCGTGGTGCTGTCTTGCTCCATGCCCTGCCAGTGCGCAAGAAAGGATACAGGCACCATCCCTCCAGCACTGGGAGGTCCTAGCTGGATTCTGACACACGCCGGCCAATTTTTTGTAAAATTTTTAGAGAGGGTGAGGGAGGAGGAAGAATCCCCAACAACCATTATAAAAAGCAATCTGTAGAAAGGATGACTAAAGTGTGAGTTTAAAAGGACATTATCAGAGGGCTGGAGCCAGGTTCATATCTTCTTATTAAAAAGAAATATTTATAAATCCCAAAATCTTATTAAAATCTCAAGTAACAGCTATCAAAACCTGGCTTGAAACAGCTCCCAGAGCATTCACAAACAGTGCCAGGACACAAGAGCCAGAACAGAAAGAAAGTGATTAGACAGTGAACAAAGGTAACTGATGTGCTACTGCCTTTGCTGGATGAAGAGAGTTAAAGGGAAAATTACTATGGAATTCTAAAGGATTGTAATGAACAGGGAAAATATATATACCAATATCTGACAAGTTTCAACAATACAGAAAATACCGTTTTACCAACATTCAACAGCTCAATGTGTCTAAAGACAGCACTTTTATGTAACATGAAAATTATTTCCATGTTTCTCTGATAAATGTTCTAAAGTCAGGGAGTTTATTCTTCAACAGCTTTCATAAAATCTCTGAAATGCAGAGGCAGTGAGAGTGGTGTGCATGAAAACCTAGGACAAGGACTGGATATTTAGCTGTACTCTGATCACATGCAAAATTCTTCCTCTTTTGAGCCAGCCAACTTGAGATACCTATATACATAGACGTGTAGTTAATGCACAATACTGCCACACAAGTTGATGAAACAGAAAAAGTTTTCTGCTTGGAAAAGTTGAGTTTGAAATTACATTGTGCATTTGTTTACCACTTAATAATAAGTAAGGTAACTAAACAGTACACATGGTAAAAACCAAACTCCACTCAAGCTTCCCATTAATACTTTTCTTTTCCTGTCAACTAAGCCTAAAATTGAGTATCAACCCTTCTGCAATAACTACAACTGTGCTGTGTTCCTAACAGCTTTACAGATCTGCACACAGTCTGCATTCCTCACGCACGGTTCTTAATTATGAATAAGCTCCTGATATAAATTATATATAAGCTTAGCATGTGAGCTCAACATAAAACCCTTACAAAACAAGAAGCACACAATAATTCAATGAAACTAAGCTACAATAAACTCAATTAAAAGTGATTTTTTTCCACGCATAAAATATTCAGAGCAAAAAAAAAAAACCACACCATGAAAAGACATACAAGTACATATACCATATGGCCTATCCAAGTGCAACTTCCTGCTTGTAAAACCTGCAAATTCAATTTAACAGCTAGCAGGAACTGGTCAAACAGAGTTTCCTTTACTCAACCCCTCCTTAGAGCTGATCCCCCAGACTGCAGCAGGAACCAGCACAGCTCTCAAACATATGGAGCCAAGAAAGGTCAGTGATAGGAGTAAGAGGGCAGAAAGATACCATAGTCCCAAGTCCAACATTAAGGACAGACACAGTAATACCTACAACTTCAAGATAAAAATGAAGAGATGAAGGAAGAGCTCTTGAAAAAAAGA
The DNA here is from genome assembly GCF_000695815.1 of Acanthisitta chloris. Classification (NCBI taxonomy): domain Eukaryota; kingdom Metazoa; phylum Chordata; class Aves; order Passeriformes; family Acanthisittidae; genus Acanthisitta; species Acanthisitta chloris. The sequence goes on along the minus strand of NW_008674081.1, from coordinate 6,365 downwards.
ATCTCAGGCTGGGTTATGGATTCTGTCACTCTGATTCTGGAAATAGACACCTGCTTAGCTGTAGGTACTGCTATACATATAAAATCTGAAGCATATTTCTAAGTACTTTTAGAAATATAGGTTTGATGTGATGGGGTCTAAATAGCTTGTTTCCTTTATTTGTATCATTCAGCATATTGGAGAAAGAGGTGTGAATTTTCCTCAGAAAGAGAGGAAATCTATAATCAAACAGAATTTTCATGGCAAAAGAAAAAGAAGAAAAAAAAATTTTTAAAACCCATATATATTTTACCACAAGCATTTTACCGAGAAATAAGCCCAATGTTTGGTATTATATGAGCTTAGACAATTAACTTGCCTCCTGTCATCTACAGAGAGACTTATAGCACTTTTATTTCCATTATCTTTCATCACTAAAATCTTCCTATTCACATTCAATCCAAGCTACACAGGCATTATGCAAGTCAGACTGTGTTCTGAAATACCATACAGGTCAAGCAGTACAGAGTTGGGAAAAAGTCTGTGGTCAGAGTTACAGTTAAGAGAGTCCAAATATTTAAAACATTAAGCCAATTTTCTAGTAAGCATAGTTTCTGGTTGAAAAGACAACAAACAAAATAGCAAAGTGGCATTTTGGAAACACCAGTTCACTGGCTTTCCCTATTAGATTGAGAATATTCTGCTTCTAGTGAGAGATTATGTTTTCATACTTGCATCTGCATACATGAATATATACATTCACAAGCAAAGAAGAATGGATTCATAAACCCAGCAGGTTTCTACTGGCTAGCTCTGTGGACTGCAGGCAGTCAAGAAAATGAAAATGAACAGGAAGTTGCTAAATCATTTCTCTGAAGTTTGGACATTATGTGGTTTCTGACATATATTACACATCTTTACACAAAAATGTACAGTCACTACAGACACAACCACCATACAGAATTCATTCCTCACAACCACTTATGTGGTTTCTGACATATATTACACATATTTACACAAAAACGTACAGTCACTACAGACACAACCACGACCAGTTTCCTAGCATAGAATACAAGTTTTGTAATCTACACTCTACATTTACACCAATACATCTTCACTCTTCTCTGTACCCGATTTGCATTTCAACAATGGTGAAAGAACTGTAACACACTATGTCCTAAAACCTATAGCAGTGAATTTCATCCTGAGAAAACACAGCTTGCAAGTGCCCACTGCCAGCATAACTAAGGAAGGCAAGACGTCTGCTGTGTACGTTACTTCCATTACGAGCTCTGTAGGGAGCCACAAATGGAAAAGTTTGAACACCACCAAACTACAGAAAACTTCCTAAGAATTTGTATTAGCTATAGGAATATTCAGGTGTAAGAGTAGAAATGAGTCATGCCATAGGGCTCATTGTTTTGGATAGTGTGTAGTGCTTGGAAACACCTTCACAGCATGCTTACACAAGTACTGGTGTTTGATTTCCATACCCACTCAAGGGCAGAGCTGTCCACATACATAAAAAACTAAAGCCAATTGTAAACAGTGAATATACCTACAGCACAGAAACTGCATTCTGTATAAAAACAGATACTCAGGTAAATAATTGCCAGTTTCTGTTTTTGCAAGACTATACCCTGATTTCACTCAGCTGCATCAGAGAACCACACACATACCTGCAACTAAAGCAGCAGAGGAGGCACACAGCTGCTCCACAGAGTGCATATACACCTTAATTCCATACAAATTTGGCTCTATTAAAGGCTAACTTCCCAGATCTGTGGCTGAAAGTCTGAAGGAAAAACTAGCCATATTTGCAAAACCATGCACTTGTATCAGCTTTGAAGTTCTATATTTTCAAAACACCATTGTTATTTAGGATCCACAACAACAGGTGCTGTAACATCCTTTAATAAAAGCAGTTGCAGAATCAAAGAAATCACAGAGGAAAAAAATAAAATCTATGCACCCTATGGCTGTGCCCTTGCAAAAATTTAGTATTACGCTGAATTTCAGCAGCACAGCACTCCTGTAGACAGCAGGATTACCTACTATAATAAAGTTAAATAACCATATTTTCAGCACTATAACCTTAGGTTAGTTTAGCAACTGCCTTGACAGCAGTCTAGAACTACCTTGTGCAGTTCACTTCATCTGTGTATCATTGAAACTGTAATGTATATCAAGTAGGAACAGAAACTCTGTGCTCCCTTGTCATATTAAGAAAAACCTAATGAATCAATGACAATTTTTCTTAAGCTTTCATGACTCTAGGTTTTTTCCACAGAACCTATTGATGTTCTAGTTCAGAGAATTCCTGGAAGAATTGCTTCAGGCTATCACCCATTCTTATGGAGATGACTGAAGCTTCAGGATTGCCAATGGCATAAAAAAAATAGGCTCTTGCAAAAATGTGCTGTTAAATTCAAAACAGTGAGTTTTACCCTCCACCCTACAGTGACATCATTAGAGGAAGAAGAAAAACTCCCATCTTCAAAAATATTATTTGACTTATGATAGAACAGAAAGCTGCTCTGTTGCTATTACATCACTATACAGAAGAAGTTAAGGTGTTTAGGGTTTTGTAGTTAGGTTTCCTGCAGTGATTTTTGATTCCTCGATTTTTCCAGAAGTTTCTTAGGTTAGGTTTCCATCACAGGCTGAGCATTCTCATTTTATAAACTGCTGACATCTCAGACAATTAGAGATCTCTACAGTACCTTCCCACTACTGATATCAAGGGTGCAAATATTTTTCAAGTATTAAATCTCTGTATGTGGTAAGGAAATTCTGAAATATAACCAAGGAACAACTAAAATTGTCATCCTAATCCTTACAACATATTGAGAGAGGAAAAAGTATGAAGTCATCCACTCACAGGGCAGCATCAAACTGTTGGTTTACATATCCAAAAGCATTTATTTTAATTATGAGTGTGCCAGAGGTTAGTGGCCTGTACAGACACTGTGTTTATACAAATGTATGTGACTTTAGATTTCTTTTTTTTTTGTAACACTTGTGGGATGATTCTCACTCCCTTCTGCCACCTGAACTAAGTTAAATTGAACATTTAAGTTTCTTCCAGTCCAAAAGTATTATAGAAGGAATTAAACTTTCAAAAAGTGCAGATGTCATGCCTGTTCAGGAACAGAGGTACTTGGCAATTATGGAAAAAGAATCATGAACAATGACTAAAATTTGTTCTCAGGCTTTCATTGCCCATCTGTGATTACTCCTTTCTACAGTTCTATTGACATGAGGCTGTCACTGCATTGACTGTTGTACAACTTAAGTGCTTCAGGTATATATGCAAACCTCCACACAAAATAAAGATATAAGGCACAATTGTATAATTCCTTCTTATCACAGATATGCAATTTTTAAAAAAACATATTTTAGAAATGGAAAATTAGACCAAGGAGCCAAAACTGACACAATCCTAGGACTGGCCTGTCTGAAACCAGACATACAAAATAACCTCCCACTGTAGAGCTCTGCGGTTAGTAACAACCTAAAGGCAAGTCAAACAAAACAGAGTCCATGTTTCTGTTGCCACCCTGCTGCAGAGCTCCCTCCTCACAACTCTTCAAAACTTACCATCACAATACCTACTACTTGTTTTCCATCCTTTTCTGGTCCTCTGCTGCATAAACGTAAGAAATGAACTAAACAAGTTCTACTGGATAAACTAGCTTTTCCAACAATACAGGAACCAATCCAGGCAGGAACAGAGAAACGAAATTGAACAAAATGACCAAGTTATTAACATGGAGTGGGCTGGATGCCAATGCATGCATGGCTACAGTTATCTTAGGAAGTGACATTGGACTTTCAAAAGGCATGACAAACAGGCTCCTACACAAGCCACTATACAAATCACTACTTCAAAAATCTTCTAACACATTTGAAGAGAGACTATATAAATTCTCCAATCATAGAATCATTAAGACTTCTAAGATCATTGAGTCAGCATTAACCTAGTACCACTGTGTTCATCACCAAATCATGTTTCCCAACTGCCACATCCACATGGTTTTGGATCACTTCCAAGGATGGTGTTTCCATCCCTTCCCTGGGCATCCTGTTCCAATACGCCTGACCACCCTTTCCATGAAAAGGTTTTTCCAAATAGCCAATCTAAAACTCCCCTGGTGTAACTTGAGGCAATGTCCTCTCATCCTGTCACTTGTGACCTGGGAGAAGAGACCAACACCCACCTGCCTACAACCTCCTTTCAAGTAGTTATAGAAAATTATAAGGTCTACCCTGAGCCTCCTTTTTCTTCGGCTAAACAACTCCAGCTTCCTTGGCCACATCTCACAAGACTTGTGCTCCAGACCCTTCACTGGCTCTATTGCCCTTCTCTGGACACAATCTGGCACCTCTTTCATGTAGTTAGGGACCCAAAACTGAAGACAAAATTCAAACTGCACCCTCATGGGTACTGAGGGACAATCACTTCCCTGTTCCTGGTGGCCACACTATTGCTGACACAAGCCAGGATGCCACTGGTCTTGGCCACCTGGGCACACTAACAGTTCATGTTCAGCCAGATGTAAACCAGCCACCTACAGCAGCTTTCCAGCTACTAAATCATTTTAGGTATAGTAATACAAATGGGGAATGGCAACACCGGGGGGGAAAAACCTACTCTATGTTGATGATTTCTTTAATTAGTGAGATTGCAAATCTTTCCAACCACTGGTCATACAAATGGGTCAGGATTGGCTAGATGAATGCTGGTTTCTCCATCTTATTCATACACATTGGCTTTAGGCTAAAGGAGCTGCTTTAGATTTGTATCAAAATAATGAAATACAGACCAAAACCCACTGATATCAATGGAGAGTTTTAATGTCAACAGGTTTTAGAATCGGGAAAAGTGAGTAAAGTGCTGCTCAGTACTATCAGACTTTTCCTTTGTCAGTTCATTGAAAACTGATAAAAAATTTAAAAAAGCCAGGAAAATGTAACACATTCATGTCCACTATTACCAAAGAATTTAACAAGAAACAATACAAAACTCCAATAAAATAAAATAAACAAAGCCAAAGAAAAAAACCACAGTGTGGGTTTAATGTTACATAACATCTTTTTCATGATCAGGTCAGCATTTTCCCACTATCAGAACTATTTTTGCCAAAATCAACTGCCACCTGATGACCTTTTTGGCTTCATTCATAAAGTCCCCAGTACCTGAAAGTTAGGTATTTCAGTCTGGATGTCCTGCCACTGTACATCACTGAAAATTCAGCTCAGTGGACCCAGATCCCGAGCTGATGTTGTGACTGACATTGTACAAGCCACAAGGTATATAGAGTTCTTACTACAAAGAGTTCACAGTTTAAGTCTTCCCATTTTCCTTTGAGCTGCTTGAACTTGGACTCCTACACCTCTGCAACAGTGACACGACTGCAGGCACAGGTGAGTATTTCACAGACAACAGTTTCAGAATACAGCTCAAGCATGTGTTCTCCTGCACTGCTTTTTACATGTTACATTCTCAGTCACCCCATTTTTCTGTGTCTGCCTCAACATTAGCATTGCATTAACTCATGCATGACAAGTATCAAAACACAAGGTAAGACAACCCTGAGCACATTTACCACACTCCTCCAGTAAGAGTTGGACACTTAAGTTACCATATCCCATGCAAACCACAGGGGCAGGTTTGGTACCACAGCAAGAAGCCAGAACTTTTTTTACAGGACAGAAATACCAAGTCAGTCATCCAAAATAATCTTTGCTGTGAACTGGCTGCCTACACTGGTGGTTAGGACACGATGTAGCTGAATCCCTGAAGTATTACACAATATAAAACGCCAGCAAAATAAAATAAAAACCAAAGAAAAAACCCACAGTGTGGGTTTAATGTTAAATAACATCTTTTTCATGACAGGTCAAAACTTTTCCACTGTCAGAACTACTCTTGTGAAAATTAACTGCCACCTTCAAGAGATGTTCCCATATGCCTGACGACCCTTTCCATGAAGAAGTTTTTCCAAAGAGTGAATCTGAAACTCCCCTGGTACAACTTGAGGCCATTTCCTCTCATCCTGCCACTTGTCACCTGGGACAAGAGACCAACACGCACCTGGCTACAGCCTCCTTGCAAGTAGTTGCAGCGATAAGGTCTCCCCCTGAGCCTCCTTTTCTTCAGGCTCGAATTAGAACTCGAATCAACTGCCACTTCTTCAACAAGAGGCCGTGGGCCCCATCCTCTGCAGCCAAGGCCACAGAGGGTAGGTCTCACACGGCAAAGGTGTCCCGTGCCCACACCCCACCAGGCTGCCGGGCGGCCCGGCCCGGCTCCGCTCGCTCTCCTCTCTCCGTGCCGCGGGGAAAGCGCCGCAAACCTCCCGAGCATCGCCGCCGCCGCCCGG
>NW_008674080.1:0-1834 GCF_000695815.1 Acanthisitta chloris | reverse complement strand
TACCGGGGGTACCGGGGTCGGGGTCGGGCACGGCACGTGGGGCGCGCGTGGGGCTCCAGGGCAAGGCCACGCTGGGGATGGTGCCCAGAAGGTACAGGGACAGACCCTGGTGGCCTTGGGACAGAGCCCCAAAGACCTCCCAAAGGGTGGGGACAGCACCCAGGACCGTGGGGCAGCACCTCAGAGCCCCGGGGAGCTGGGGATGGGACCCTGTGAGGACGGGACCCTGTGACCCAGGGACAGGACTCTGAGCAGGGACAGAGCCCCAGAGATGCAGGTGTAGCACCCCAATACCTGGGGACAGAAACCAGGGGAGCTGGGGACGGGACCCTGTGACCCAGGGACAGGACTCTGAGCAGGGACAGAGCCCCAGAGATGCAGGTGTAGCACCCCAATACCTGGGGACAGAAACCAGGGGAGCTGGGGACGGGACCCTGTGACCCAGGGACAGGACTCTGAGCAGGGACAGAGCCCCAGAGATGCAGGTGTAGCACCCCAATACCTGGGGACAGAAACCAGGGGAGCTGGGGACGGGACCCTGTGACCCAGGGACAGGACTCTGAGCAGGGACAGAGCCCCAGAGATGCAGGTGTAGCACCCCAATACCTGGGGACAGAAACCAGGGGAGCTGGGGACGGGACCCTGTGACCCAGGGACAGGACTCTGAGCAGGGACAGAGCCCCAGAGATGCAGGTGTAGCACCCCAATACCTGGGGACAGAAACCAGGGGAGCTGGGGACGGGACCCTGTGACCCAGGGACAGGACTCTGAGCAGGGACAGAGCCCCAGAGATGCAGGTGTAGCACCCCAATACCTGGGGACAGAAACCAGGGGAGCTGGGGACGGGACCCTGTGACCCAGGGACAGGACTCTGAGCAGGGACAGAGCCCCAGAGATGCAGGTGTAGCACCCCAATACCTGGGGACAGAAACCAGGGGAGCTGGGGACGGGACCCTGTGACCCAGGGACAGGACTCAGAGCAGGGACAGAGCCCCAGAGATGCAGGTGCAGCACCCCAGTACCTGGGGACATAGCCCAGGGGAGCTGGGGACAGGGCCCTGTGACCCAGGGACAGAGCAGGGACAGAGCCCCAGAGATGCAGGTCCAGCACCCCAGTACCTGGGGAGAGAGCCCAGGGGAGCTGGGGACAGGACCCTGTGACCCAGGGACAGGACTCTGAGCAGGGACAGAGCCCCAGAAATGCAGGTGCAACACCCCAATACCTGGGGACAGAAACCAGGGGAGCTGGGGACGCTGTGATGTGACCCAGGGACAGGACTCTGAGCAGGGACAGAGCCCCAGAGATGCAGGTGCAGCACCCCAATACCTGGGGACAGAGCCCTGTGACCCATGGACAGGACTCAGAGCAGGGACAGAGCCCCAGAAATGCAGGTGCAGCACCCCAATACCTGGGGACAGAAACCAGGGGAGCTGGGGACGGGACCCTGTGACCCAGGGACAGGACCCTGAGCAGGGACAGTGCCCCAGAGATGCAGCACCCCAATACCTGGGGATGAATCCCCAGGAGATGGCACCCCGACATGGGGATGGGACCCCGATGTGAGGATGGGACCCTCACAAGGGGGTGGCACCTCAAGGGACTGTCACCCAGAGGAGGGGGTGTCACCCTGAGGGAGGTTGCCCCCTGCCCAGCTCCCCCTGACTTTTTTTTCTGTTACAGATCAAATGCTTCCTGGATTTCAAGGCGGGGGGAGCTCTGTGCCACATCCTGGCTGCGGCCTATAAATTCAAGAGCGACCAAGGATGGTGAGCACCCGAGGGGCTGGGGGGCCTGGGAGGGCAGGAGTGGGGTCCCCTGGCCCTGGGGGGACCT
>NW_008674079.1:74133-84388 GCF_000695815.1 Acanthisitta chloris | reverse complement strand
AGGATCCTGCCGGCAGCTGCTGCTTAGGCGTTAGTGGGTCAGCAGCGCTTTATCTGATCCAGACTGTGCTCCTTTCCCCTCCGTGTGTCCGCAGACAATGTCGAGCAAGGAAAAAGGAAAGTTTGAAGAAATGGCTAAAGGAGACAAAGCTCGTTATGACCGGGAGATGAAAAACTACGTTCCTCCCAAAGGCGAGAAGAAGGGAAAGAAAAAGGACCCAAACGCTCCTAAAAGACCACCGTGAGTGTCTCTATCACCCCCCCCCACATCCCTCCAGAAAAACAGGAAAAAGTTAGACTAGTTTGATAATAAATTCTGATCACTGTGTCTCATTGTAGATCTGCATTCTTCCTTTTCTGTTCTGAACACCGTCCAAAAATCAAAAATGACCATCCTGGCTTGTCTATCGGAGATACAGCAAAGAAGTTAGGTGAAATGTGGTCCGAACAGTCGGCCAAAGATAAACAGCCATATGAACAGAAGGCTGCAAAACTAAAGGAGAAGTATGAAAAGGTACAGCAAGAACAATAAACTAATAATGGTCAAAGCTCTAGAGCTCACTGTAAATGTGTGACTTGTGTTTTGCACCTAAACCACATGTGGTTCATAATTCTAAATGCTTATGTCAAGCTTTGTCAGGCTTCAGAACGCGTGGAGAGGTGTGGCAGGGGGAGGTGTCTGGTGTCCTTACAGTGAACCTAGATGGGTTTTTGCATGTCTAGAGATTTTGCCAATAAGATGCTTTACTTCCAGAAAACAGGTCACCTGCTTGCTAAAATAAACACGCAGTCATACTCCAAATGCACTGTGGTCATAAACTGCTAGAACTGTCTGGATCATGCGTTTTCTTGCCTAAAGTCCCAGGGTTGAAAACCTTGCTTTTCTGTGCATGCTGGATTTGGTCTGCACAGTGCAGTGTTACTGAGTTACTGAAGCAGTACAAATTTGTCTTCAGAGTTACATTGCCAGCAACTTAACAGTGTTTTTCTTGCAGGATATTGCAGCATATCGTGCCAAGAGCAAGAGCGATGCAGGAAAAAAGGGCCCAGGTCGGCCTGCAGGATCTAAGAAGAAAGCAGAACCAGAAGAGGAGGAGGAGGAAGAGGAAGAAGAGGAGGAAGAGGAAGAAGATGATGAGGATGAGGAATAAATGAATGTCCTGCTGTAAAGATTTATGCGCAAAATCCAATATTTTGCTAAGAATGTGAACTCAAGTGCAGCTCATTGTTAACTTCAGTATAAAAATCTGTACAGAATTGTGTATAGGTAATGTGGTTCTTTGTAGGGAGACCTCTGTTTTTAATGTAAGTAGTAGCTGAGGGCTGCTACAGTTCATTTTTTTTTTTTTTTTACAGAATAAAAGTTGTTGAATGTTTCTGCATATTTAATGGTTTTGTTGACATTCAGTGACTGATAGCCAGGTGTTTCTTTATAGCTAAGTAAAACAAAGGAGGTAGCTTAATAGCTGATCTTATATTTTGTAGAATATTGTTGCATTGTATTACTTTTTCTAAAAGTTTTGTAATAAAATGTTGTACATGAGTACTGGTGTATTGGTGATATTTCTGAGAGGTTGGGCACTCCTGGAATGCTGGAGTCCCACGCAAGAAAGTGCTTTGCAGTGTCCTTGGGCTGTTGCTGTTACTGCAAAACTGGCAAGTCTCTTTAAGTGTTGACTCCTGGAGCTTATACAGGTGTCTCAACGTTTTTAACCACGATTTCCTCTCCCACAACTACTCCCACTAGTTGTGATTGATGCTTTCCTTATGCTACCGTTTGCTTATATTGCCTGGTGAGTGACAAAACCCCACTAATTCCAAGTGCTGAACTTGCTGATAATTATTGCTGGATTGTTTTCTTTCCCCAAACTACTGAAGTACAGGTCTTAGAGTTCTGTTTCCGTGTAGTAGCTGATAATGAGTGAATCTTTGGAACTTTCTCCCCCGGAGCTCAGGGTCGCTAGCCTTTTCTGCTGTCCGTATCAGGACAGGAAGGCTGGCTCTAAGACAGATGTGGTTAGAGCCATGCCTTCCCAGATGTTGCCTACTTCCCTCTCACCCTGGCCCCAGTATTAGTGGCTTCCCATAAAATACACAGCTTGCAGAACAGCATGAAAAATGTTGGAATGTCATCTCCACACATGCCAATAGATTCCTGCAGAAAGGAGAGAAGGCATTTGTAGAGAACATGTGCTCCTGATATGTTCCTGATTGTGGTGGTAACAGTATCACCAGTTACACTATTTCCTGGCTTTAGCTTTTTTTACTTTAGTAATTTAAAAGTCTTAATCTAGATATCTAACAATATTTGCAAGTGGGAAATTGGAGATCCCGTAGCTAAACTAAATAGCTTAAGTTTCATTTGTTGAGGTAAATACCAGGAAATAGCTTTTACTAGCCTTTGAAAGCCCAGCCCTGAAACACATGTGATATCTAAAAAATTGACTATTATAAAGGGCAGGTTTCCAGGGTTTTTTGTTTAAACTCTCTCCCTATTGTCCATCAACTTCTGAAATAAGTTTGTGTCCCGTCACTGTACTTTATCTTACATCGTAAGATAAAAAAGTGTTTTCAGCACTATAACTGTGGTAAATGTCACTGTGGTAGGTTAATGATAACATAGCACTTTCTAAAACAAGAGCCTTGACAAAAACACTATATTCCTCTAAGTATGGAAATAAAGTAACTAAAGGCAATTCAAACATTTTTATACCGAGTTAGGTACTAATCTTTGAGAGCCTTAGAAACCCAGAGTTGTTTTTCCCTCCTCACCCTGCCCCTGAGATACTTAAAGTAGTATCAGAAGGATTAGCTGCTGTTTGACATGCTGGACCTGCCAGAGATACTCAGCACAGGCAGGATCCATGGCTCCATTTTGCAAGCTCAGATTTTGGGAAGCCGCAGGCTGAAATGAAGTGGCAGTGTTTCTTTGCACAGTACCTCCAGTGCTCAAGAGTATTTTCTCCTGTAGAATTTGCATTCCTACAGCACCTGTATCCTTAACTCAAAAATTCTTCCAGCTAGAGGCAATTCTCTGTCACAGAGTGTAGCTGAGACTATACTGGTCTCACTCATTGTCAGCATATCTTGTTCAGATTTCCCTATAGAAATGCACCATCATCACCCCTCAGTTCTCATGCTCCTTCCCTGTGCAGAACAGTGATGCTTCACAAAGTCTTTCTGATTAGATTTAAATAATCTTCTGCAGTGGAGCAGTGTTGTCAGAGTAAATTGACTGATTTGATTATTTGAAATGTTTTTTTACTTCTACTCAAGTGCTTTTAAATTGAAACAAAATATAACCCTTCAGGTGTCCTAGAAGCTGCACAGGTTACAGAATTTTAAATACCATGTCAGAATAAGAGCATATCTTGAGATAATTCAGTATAAGGGAGCTATTCTAATATTTTCCTCAACGGGTTCTATTTCATTTGGCAATAATTGGCTAATTTTGCATCAGCACAACTTCTACACAAATCTGTGCAGAACTGCTTTGTGTTGCCACTCTCTTGTCCCACATCCTAACGATGCTCTATGGAACACTACCTCTGGGTTACTTTTGGTTTTGATCTCATTTACAAGTATATCCTGTCTGCTGGGGAGATCTTTATTGCAAAAAAACCCGGCTATTGCACTGTTCTGTAGCCTGCCCAACATCTGACACAGGTCACTGTGTGCATGCCATGTCAGCATGAGCTGCAGCGAGCCACAGCAAAGCTCTGCATCTGTCACCTGGTAATGATGTCATGACTAAAGATAATTAGCTTTTTAAAAAAAATAGTATCTTGTCCTTTTGATGAGAAGGATGTTGAATATAAAGGCAAATGGAAGAGAGCTAGTGAAAATCACTACTTTCAAACTGAACTTTAAAAAGTGTGGTATGTCAGGCCAGGGGATTCAGATAGTGTCCATCTGTGAGCGTTCGCTGGAAAGGACTAATAAATGATCAAAGTGTAATGGGAATGTTCAGAAAAGATAAGGCCATAGATGAAAAGCTAAATTACTTTTTCACATCAGTGTTCAATATGGACAATCTTATGAAGTAACTCACTGGAAACTTTTCACTGGAGGTGACCTGGGAGGTCTGTCTCAAATCAAATCTAAACGGGATGCCCCAAATGATTGCAGGCATCAGGGAGACTGCTCACAGTGCACTAGAGGTCCAGCATAAAGGCATACCCCAAGTAAAGTAGACCAAAAAAACCCCACCAAAAATAAGATTAATAAAGAGCAGGAATAAGAGAGTAACAAATGCAGGAAAACAGTCTTTAGAAAGTTCAAGTTGTCTAAACCAGTAAACCAGAAAAAAACAGCACATTGTCAGGCCAGACACAGCAATATGTGACAAGGAAAAAGAGCATCAGGGCAACTTGAGAAAACAGATGGACCAATAACACATTTCAAACACCTGTCATGGTTTAACCCTGTACAGCAACCAAGCCCCACACAGCCACTTGCTTGATCCCCCACACGGTGGGATGGGGATGAGAATTGGAAGGGTGAAAGCAAGAAACCTCATGTTTTGCAATAAATACAATTTAACAATTGAAACAAAATATCAATAAAAATATAATGAAAAGGAAAAATAAAAAACCCAGAAATAAACCCCAAGAAAAACTAGTGATGCAAATGAAAAACAATTTCTTGCCACCAACAGATGCCCAGCCAGTTCCCAAGCAGTGGCCCTCAGACAGCTTTCACCCTAGTTTACATGCTGAGCCACATGGTGTGGAATATCCCTTTGGTCAGTGTGGGCGAGCTGTCCTGGCTCTGTCCCCTCCCAACCCCTTGTGCATCCTCAGCCTCCTTGCTGGCAGGGCAGCATGAGAAGCTGAAAAGTCCTTGACTTAGTGACAACTAAACCATCAGTGTATTGTAAACATTATTCTCATCCTAAATCCAATACACAGCACTGTACCAGCTACTAGGAAGAAAATTAACTCACCCAAAACCAAGGCATCATCAGAACCAAGACGGCTGTCCGAGGGACAATAGATGCTCAAGATATAGTAGCAATGCCTAGAGAAGATTTCAGGAAAAGAAAACTTCTTTTTTAACCTTATAGAGGAGCTTCAGGAAGTTTTCATGACAAAATTTTCTAATGGAAGAGGTATGTTGGAGCATCTGTCTCAAATCCAAATGTAAAAGGTCTTGAAACAAAATGACAGGACAGATGGTATTCATCCAAGAGTTCTAAGGAAACTCAAATGATGAAATGGCTGAACTATGAACTGTACTTTATATTTTTTCACTAAAAACTGCCTTAGTGCTAGAGGAATGGAAGGTCACAAATACGCCACTAAGTTTTAGAAAGCATTCTGTGGAGATACAGGGAACTTCAGACCAGTAATGCCCATATGGCAAGTTGATAGGACCCACAGTAGAGCTGAGAGTTGCTGGGAAAATGGACTAAATAGGGCTTGTGATTTCACAAGAAGAAATCATGTTCCACACTCCTGTAATTATTTTTCAAAGAAATCAGTGAACATGAAGGCAAAGGAGATCAGGTCTGGTGTACTTGAGTTTGGTCTGGTCTATTTCTCATAAAAGAAATGTCACCATTGAAGATCTTGCATGAGTAACGAGAGCTAATGCCAAAGATCTGCAAGGCCAGGCTGCAGCCTGAAGTGACAAAGTGTATTACATGCTGATATGTGCTCCCCTATCACATGTAAAGGGGAAAAAGCAGACCTAATGTTCACGTCATGGGTAATGTGGGAGGACAATAAACTACATTACATTAACCTGTGGGAGATGCTGGAGCTATAATAGATAATTCTGTGAAGATGTTATGAATGTTTGCCAGAAAAGCAAATAGCATGTTAGGCATTATTAGGTGAAAGAGTTAAGAACAAAACAGATATTTAGTATTGCCTTATCATCTTCCTAAAGGAATATAAAGTTTCCTTTTTCTTAGATCTAAGAACAAAGCCTATTTACAAAATTGGTATTATTTTCTGAAGCAAAACCTATGTTCTGTAAATATGCATGTGTGTGTGCATGTCTTGATTAGAATAGCTGCAGACCTGGGAAGTGACTGCAGTATATACAGGCATTCGAACTCCTGTAGCACAAATGAAGTTGAAAATTAGTCTGGAGGGAAACTCAGAAAAAAGTTAAATAGGTGTGTTACCTTTGATCAGCCAATGATCTATTGAACTGTTTCATAACAGTGTATCCCTGGCATCTGGTATATAACACTGGTACGTAATCTAGTACATATTGCTCAGTGATGGATTGTTTGCTGTGGTGGTGACTGTCGCTGGTCTCGCTTCGCTTACCTTACCACTCAGCATGTATTTAGTTTTCTGTTAGTTTTCTCAATTTGGCTTGAATTTCTTTCTACATCTTGAAATATCTAAGTGCTTTGCCAGCAACCTCTGCACTTCCAAAATTGCCAGGCCTCTCATATGAGCTGCATCACAGCCCATCTGCTTTTCCTGTGATCCCATCTGAATCCAGTGTCAAGAATCCCATAGCAGAGCCCAGATGTCAAGCTCACTTCTGCATTCTCCAATGCATGCAGCCCTTCAGGGATACATTAAGGCTCCTAATGGTGGGAGATGTCATGAAATTCAGACCTACCTGGTAAAAAAGCTGACTGCCTACACAAATTCCTCAAATTACTTGTCACAGGCCAGCATCAATCAGTGAGTGAACCTGTATGTTGCTCCAATTTTTCTGACATCCTGAGATCAACTATCCCCCTTACCCTCAGTGCTGGAGAGCCTCATGATATTCCAGGACTGAATATGAAGTCAACCACCAGAAAAATCTTTACATCTAGTAGATCCAGTGCTCCACCTATGCTAGTTGTATGGCTATTCACAGCATTTCCTGGCCCAAACACCTAATGGTAAAGTTTGTACCCATAAATCAGTTCTCCAGCAGAGCTGAAGGGAACGTGTTTGTGTGGACAAGATCACAACGCTCTAAAAGGCCCTTTGGAAAATGAGCTGTTGCTGATGTTGTTGTCAGTGCTGCTACCTTGAAACCAGCTCCTGTCTGGCTGAACCCTGCACAGACCTAGCACTGGCTACTCCTTCAGGAATTAAGACCTTTAACAAGCCTTCATAATTCGCCTATACCTCACTGATTCATCCCAGCAGAGGAGTGCACTGTGGAGCCAGTGTGCCTCTACGGAAACCTTCAAACATCTTGCATAGATCAGATCAGTATCCACACCGATCCCTTTGCTCTGCCCTGTGCTCCCTGACTACACTGATCCTTCTGACCGCTGAAGGAGACAGGCTGCTGTGCTGCCTAGACTTCTGGTCTGATCTTGCACAGGCTTTAAAGTTCTAATGTTACACATTCAGTTCTTATCCTAATTCAAAGTATTTTTCAGCTTGTCTATCAGAGACAAAGAGTCTCGATATTTCTGGAGCATGGACTACATTCTTCTCAAAATTATCCTATGGAAGATAATGGGCTACCGTAGCAGGCGAAAAAAAAAAGCAGGAGTATTTACTATGTCTAACTGAGAATGCCCTAGCTCAACATTACTTTTTCCTCAATAGCTTTAATATCAGTAGTAACCAGACCCCACTCTGCTACAGGGTTATAGAATTGCTTTTCTCAGCAACACGCCACACCATCTTCCCTTCACTCCCAGACAACAGGACAGACAGCTTTCCCTTCCATTTCCAGGTTAATTAGCTGTGTCTTTAGACATTCCTTGGCATCTTCTGGGCAGATAAGACTTCAGGGCTTCCTTAGAGCAGTATGACTAGAAACACTTTCAGAGCTGGGCATGCTTTCTCTCCTGGTCAGCTTTTCCCAAATCTCCCTTCTTACGAACTCAGAAGAATCTTCCAGGAGGCTTCTACTTTTATCCAGTTCTACATTCTTTCAGTTTCTGCTGTTTCAGAAATAAAAATATGAAAACTGCAATTGTAGTTGCCTGTTGGGCAACTGTGATGGCCTTGAGGGCTCTGGCAAGGGGCTGTAGCCACCCTGCAGGCTCAGGCTAGCAAGGCACCCCATTGCCAGGCAAGGCTCAGGGTCTCCTGTGCCTACCACAGAATGATGCAGTGCTTCCCCAGCGGGACAAGACCCCTGGCTGTGTGGAAGCACAGCTTGCAGAGGGGTGTTTTCACCCAGCAGTCCTCAGAAATGCCAGCACCAGTCTTCAGGGCTCTGGCCCAGCCGTTACCCACAAGCGCTAACGCTGTATCCCGTGGCAGGCCTAACTCAGAGAACACTGACCCACCAACAGAGAAGATTCCGAGGACTTTAAACTCAAAGGCCCAGTGCTGTTTAATGTTGGGGCTTGTTGAAATATACTAGCCTACGTTATTTTCCTGGGGAAATCCTCCCACAAATTTCCAGGGAAAAGGCCATACTTTGATTCCTATTTCAGCTCTAGTGCCTTCAAGTGATTCAGAAAGCCTATTCCAAGCCAGCCTTCTTCATCTGAAGACTGCAATTTAACAGCTGTCTGGGCATGCTGCCTTCTTAGCTGACACACACTGCCACCAGCAGTCCTTTCCAGGGAAGTAAAATATCATCTCCATTCATTTTCCCTTTCCCTGTCAGGACTCCTGGGATGCTCAGCCAAAAGGCTGCCATTGCCATCATCCACATCTCGGGCATTAGTTTTTGTTTTTATTATGAGTTAGTGTTATGCTGCCTCTCCCACCTTTCTGCCCCTTTCTTGTGCAGGAGACATTACTCTTGAGCAAGAAACATCACAGAGTTGTTTGAACTGTCAAGACCACTGGAGGCAATTCTGCTTTCATGCTGAACAATCACATTCAGGAGCATTGTGGGACTCACCCAGCCCTCAGCACTGCTTTGCCTGCACTCACTTTGGAGGGGGCACCATTCTTGTCCCTAAAGCAATCATGTTTCTTCTCTGTTAAGCATACTCATGAGAAAAAGTAAGGACCTAGCACACATTTGCATCTTGGTGTTTGGGCAGCTCTAACTCCGTACAGGCTGATGCTTGTCACCTTTGTTAACCTGTTGACTGCACAAATGTGCATTTTTTATCAGTCAGTTCATACCCATCAGACCACTAACTATGCCCCTACCTTGCTGATAAGTCTCCATCCACACTGTTGCTTAGAACAGCCACAGAGAAATGTAATATGATAAAAATCCTAGGGGTTGTACAAACAGCTTAGTTTTTCTTTTACTAGGACCCATGTTACATGGTAATGGAGAATACTTCATTTGTTTCTCCATGTAAAGAACAGACTAGATTTTTAAGATTTAAAAAACAAAGGTTACAACCACTAACTGGGTCACCAAGCCATATAATCCACACAAACACTTCTTCCCACTTTGCTGTGCTCCATACTAGTTACTGCAGCTGAGGGTGCAATGAGGGAGGCAGCATTGCACCAATGCACATGCTGTGGCAGCAGCTTCTGAGGGAAGATGACCAGAGGGCCAAAGTGGCTTTGGACTTCAGGGCTCCCTCACAGTTTATGTATTTCTTTTTTTTGTTAAATCCTAAGGGAGGCAAAATCACCTCATTGTTTAATAGCCTATCACTTTTTCTACCTATACTCATGCTACGTAAAGAGTGGTCATATATTGCCAGCCAAGCTATATAACTTACTATTCCAACAGTACAGGAGTTCAGAGGAGGCTTGCAGGGTAAGTATAGTCAACAGCCAGAGGACTAAATGCTGGCAACTACTTCTGCTGTTCCTAGAAAGTACATATTACCCTGGAAGACAACCACTGACACTTCTCAAGGATTACTGTCATAAAAGTAAGCAAGATAAGACTTCAGAACACAGGAAGACCTAGTATTCCCATGCCTTTTATAGCAAGAGCAACAACCAGAAACGGAAACACTGCCAATTTGCTTTTCCTCAAGGTGTTTCTTTTCATCTATTACACTTGATAAATCTAAGCTCACCAGCAGGGAGCAAACAATAAATGCTTTTAATAGAAACAGTTTGTGTTCAATGGTGTAGATAATTTTTTCTTGATGCTCTTAAATTCACCTTATTACTTTGCCTCCATGGATTTTGCACAAATCTTTTTTAGCGTAAAAGGAAAATCATGCTTGATATATAGCAAAATATACCAAAGCACACCTTTTGTGTTTTCATAGGCAGGGGTATGTTTTGGCCATTTCTTGTGAGGAGTCTCACAGATCAGACGTAAGCAGAAAATTTTGACATCCCATGCATGGTGTAAGATATCTCAAGCTTGGTCTAGTTTCAGAGCACCAAGCTGGTAATTTTTTGCTTTAGGGACTGCAGTTTGGAGGCAAATGGTATGGAATAAGCAGACAG
>NW_008674079.1:70053-74118 GCF_000695815.1 Acanthisitta chloris | reverse complement strand
GAAAGAGAATGCATTCTAGGTTTCCATCAGTGGGGACAGCATCTTTGGTACTGCCCAAAGGATGCTGTAGGTTCTCCTGGTGCTAGGATCTCTGGTTATGAAGAAGGATATCTCCTCCTTCCCATCAGTCCCCATTTCCACATATAAAAGGGTATTGCCTACATGAACCAGCTGTGCTATACACCTCCAGGGTTTTGCCCAAAGAGCCTTTCAAAATCTGACCACACAAAAGTGCACTGACAGGTGTGGCTGGGAAGCAAGAATCCCATCTGCAAAAAAACACATAGGTTTCAACATTTAGGTTTGTGCTTAGGCCAAAACTTGTGTCTTTCATGTCCTGATTTAATTGCATACTCTTTTGCTCAGAAATCTTCTGAGAAAAATAAATTTTAATTAAAGCATGTTTGTTGGTGGAAACATAAATGGACTAAGATAAAATATAGTCAAAACACTACAAACTAGTCCTGATCTTTCTGACTTTAGAAATCATTCTCAAGTTGATTTTCTATGAGCATATTAAATCTACCTAATTAGATCAGGGCAGGTGACACAAGAATCCAAATGTGTTCATATGGCAGCTCTGAGTGGGAATTGAATTTTACATCTCACTGGAAAAAACACTTGAGTCCCCACAGATGCAACAAAAGGTACCTAGATAAAAATTAATAAAACCCTTTCAATATTTGTAAGTTTGCAACATAGAAGCTGTCTAGATTTTGAGATATGGGGTTTCTATAAAGATAACAATCCATTTTTACTCTGCAAAGTATAGTAAACCGAAAAATTCAAATATTTTATTTACTTCACCTAAAAAACAAGCAACCCATGAGTAAGATATACATAGGTCTCCCAGATTTATCCCTAATAAATTTTTTAAAGATTTATACAATTTCTACAGAAACATACAGTGTATCAAAATCTGCATAAATCAAATTTATAAAATATGTAGAAATGCATAGTGATATTATCATCAACTTACAAAGCAAGAATATGGGAATTATTTTTTTCCAAGCCGACTAGAGTAGGAAAAAGTCATTACAGCAACAGCTTCTTCTGATCTCATGTTTTGTAAGATTTCAGTCTCACAGACAGATTCATATTCACATACAGCATCAGCTCTCAATGAATTGCACATAATACCCATTTAAAATGCACACTCACACAGTTTATGTGCCACCATTCTTATGCATAGTTGTATGATTAAATTAATCTACCCAACACACAAATGGAGTCAGTTTTCATACACACAAGGAACAAGTACCGGCACACAACCTTATTTTCCTTTTTTTTTCCAGTTTCTCCCTCCTTTATTTTCTAGTTTTCATAGCTCTGAAAGGATAGATGAGAAGTTTAAAGAAAGTAGGAAAGATCCCAAACTAATAGATCAGTGCAGACAGCCCTATAAAGATCAAACTCTGTCACCAAATATGATACATAACCCTTGTTAACATCAATGGAAGCTGCATGCAATGCTATTCTAGGCTTCAGGGAAGTATTTAGTCATACTTAATTGTGTGACATGTTATAGGGGTAACTCTTAGGAAATCATTACACTGATGTCAACATTTAAGTCACAAAATTTGGACAAAGGAAGTGAGGATAAATCATTTCTCCTCTACCTCTCTATTCATTCAGAGTAAATATTTTTACTCCTAAGGGAGTTTGCATCAACTCCTTTCCAGAACATTTTTAGAAACAACTTCTTCACATTCTACTCTGTACAGTATAGCACCAAGTGGTTGTATTTTGTGTTTGTAATCCCTCAGGAGAAGTTGCCAGTGACAAAAATAAGAAGAAAATTAGTATGAATAAATGTGGTTTCATGATTTCCATTTCTCTTTTCAAGTCTAAATCTGACACCCAAACTGGCTGACAGATGTCCTTATAAAGAATGACACAGATGTGGTTAAGAAGCTGGATGTTTTCTCCTAATTATAAGTTTTAGTCCACCTCCAAGTGATTTCCATTTGAAATAACAATATAAACAAAGCATTGGAATCTTTCTAAGTTTCACATAATTGTGCAGCTTTTTTTTTAAAAAAATTAATTATTTGTATGTAAGGCATGGTTTAAACAAGCAAGTTAGTGCTTATAAATTCTTAACTGGAATCGTGAGGGTGCTTACCTCCATCAAAATGTACCAAATTAACACTAAACTCGACACTCTTCCTTCCACCATACAAAGCACTCAGTCGAAGTAGAGCAGCCAAACTGGCAACAGAAATTTGTCTAACACAGTAATTACATAGGGTGATGCAGTTGATTCCTACCCTTGGTGACAGCTCAGAAAAATCCACTGTATAATTTTCAACAAATGCTTTTCTTGTGAAAGAGATAAATGAAAGAGGCACTAAGTATGTTGAAATTCATCTTCCAAAAAAGCAGCATGACTGTGAGAGAAGGCCACCCTGGCTAATAACCTGTGGCAGTGCTTAGTAAGATGTAAAATTAAATAAAAATATACAACAGGTTGATAATCACCAAGTTCTATGAAAATCTGGTTACTCCAACCTTTTCAAGCGTGTGTAAAAAAACTGCCTTCAGACCCCTGAGTGTAATCCCAAAGAAGACAACAATGCTTTTAACTATGTTCCTATGAAACATAGCTAACAGCACATTAATTTACCAACATCTTAAAACAAAAAGATGTAAACATCTACAGAGTTTAAGGTAAAGCAGTTTTGTAAACATTAACTGCGGATGATAATGTTATTGTAATAATCACAGTTCCTCTATGTCCTTCATCCAAGCCAGGAGGCTCACAGCTGTACAAAGTTAATAACTGCAGCAGTTTTCAGGCTATTTTCAGTCCTGTACAAATGAATGCATCAGTAGGTAGGTTTGTCTGTCTACACATTAAGGATGTTGTTCATTTCCCATTTTTGCGTTGCTTTACTTGAGTCACACTCTGAAATGAAAACTTGATGGAGGACTTCGGAGCGATCCAAGCACTTCCCTGATGGAATGTGAGTAAATCTGTGTAGATTCTGAAAAACAAACCATCAGGAAAACATGTTGGGTTTATTTTTGTTTGGTTTGGGCTTTTTTTAACATTTTCTTTACAATGGCAATATAGCTATTGACACAAGCAGGTTTCAGGGTCCCAGAAATGATCACTTCTACACTACTTGTTAAATCAAGTTTCATAGCCTTCATATGAAATCTTTGGTTCATGTAGGTCCACTTGAGATGCATCCCGTTTCTCTTAGGTCACAAACTGCTAAGAAAATGAGCAAAATGGTACCTAAAAGATTTCCAGCATTTTCATCCATCCTGTAACCAAACTAAAAGACTACCTCTTGAGGACAGCTCTATGAGAACTGCTGTCACTGGGCAGATCCTCCTTGGGTTAGCCCTCACAGAAACTACACCAACATTAACCACACAGGAGCAAATAAAAAGTACTAACTTAGTTCCCTGTTTGGCTTGCAGAAGGAAGAGTGGAGTATGAGAGTTCAGTCTGGCTTCCGGAGCAACAGGAGGCTGCCTAAGGAACTGCAAACCTATTGTGCCAGGCACGTTCAGGCTGACTCTCACACCCACCATGTTCCCATGCAGTCTTCTGCATTTGCAAAGTGGCCTGAGGCTCCCTGCCCACTTGCTGACCCCTGTGCTAGATGCAGCCCTGACTCACTGACTGCATCTAGTGTGGGAGGAAGGGAGCAGAAGCAAGCCCATGGCACTGCAGCTGGGCTGGGGCTCTGCAGCCCTGCCCCATGCACCCAGCTCCCCTCAGCATGGAGACCCTTCTCCATCATCCACACACACATGTGCATGGCTAAATGTTGGTTCAGCTCAATACTTGCTCCTGCCATGTGGCCAGACATGGGGTCCTGTGCTTGGAGAGGAAAATGGATGTCTGAACAAAAGCAACAGGCAGACCACCACCAGCCCTCTTCTTGATGTTTGCTTATGGATGCTGAAGCTCTGCTTCTGCTCAGCACTCAAGCAGCATGTTACACTCACCAAACTGGCACTCAATCGTTCATTCCAGAACCAACCGACCTACCAACCCGATAAAATCTCCTTGCAGCTTTCATTTAAATGAAGCCTCAACTTTTTTCA
>NW_008674079.1:61326-70041 GCF_000695815.1 Acanthisitta chloris | reverse complement strand
CTACACCTTCCTCATTAGAAGAAATGGTCAATACCCTCTGTACTGCACAGCAGTGTGTGCCAAATTCCCAGTATTTGCTTGGTTACACACCCTTGGTGGTCCTTCCACCCTCCCTTTATTTTTTGTTCTAGAAGCCAGTCAATGTTTTGTTCTACAGCCCAGATCGTGCCTACTGGACTTTCTTATAACTTGTGGTAATAAGCAAACAATTACATGACTTGGTACCAGTGTGGAGGAAACGGATCTTCTTGCATGAGAGAAATGCTTAGTCAGAAGCCAAGTAACATGCTGGGACACACTGGAATGGCTGGAGAGTTAACAACTGCTATATATTATTCCCATATTAAATGTGAAGTTGGCAGGCACTGAAACACTTTGATTTTTACATTCCAGGTTTAAAGAATTTTGTCTGCCTATACAGAGCAAGAAAGCTGAGCAGGGTGGAAATGGCATTATGGTGCCTGATATTTCCTAGCTCTATACAAACATCAGAAAAAATGGAGTGGCTTAAAGGATAACAAATAGATTTTAGTGTACTCGACAGTGTCTCCATCTTTCAAACAATGAAAAATCCAGATAACCAGCTAATGAATTAATAAATATGGAATGTGCTATACAGACTGAAGAAAAATTGACACGAAATAGTTTCTTAGATGCAGAACCAAGTACGTGTGGCAACATCCAAGGATAACGTCACCCTTAGACTATTCAGTCTAATTTTTTTTTAAGAGACAAACAGAAATAGAACCTTAGACATTTTTTAAAGTAAGACTTACAAAACTACTATGAATAGAGGGCTTACAGATGTAGTGACTAGACTGTAGCAGCCCTCACATGCCTATCAGCCAACATTCCAAGTCTTTATTAAAAATTTATAGCTTTTGCAATAGCATTATATCAGCACCACACCCAGAATTAACAACAGAGCATGCTATTGTTATTACAGAATGGCTAATGAACAGGAAAAAGAAATGCTGATAAAGACAAAGACAACACAAAAAGGCAGAGTAATGTTATGTTTACCTGCTCCTTTGTAGGCTTAAAGATATCTTGTTTTTGAACAGAGAAACACTTCAATTTAGACCTCCCAAAATTATGCCTATTACTGACTCCAGCTGCTAAATGTACTCCAGCATTTAAGCAATCTTCTCGCGGCATACATGAGCTAAAGAAACTTTCTTGCTAGAAAGCATGCAGGCAGAGAGGGTGATTGCACTAAAAGCTTTTATAAACTCTGTCACTGGTAGTGGACATGCTCTTTGCTTCCTCTGAGAGAAGTGCTAAATCCTAAGATGCCTGTGTCAGCACACATAGCCTCATGAGACTTCCCCTAAAGATTCTGCTACAGAAGACAGCAACTAGAGAACAGGTAAACAAAAGCATCTGTCCCTAGTGAAGGTTTTTCTGGCAAGTATGTATTTCCAAGAATGTGCCATTAAAAATTTACTCTATTTGTTTCAGTTAATCTTGTCACAGATCTTCAAATATACACAATTTTTAAAAGGTGCAAAAAAAAAAAGGATGAAAAGGAAAAATTTTCTGCTACATATCTGTTGCATACCTTGAAGAATTGCCAATCCTTGTATTCATTCTGATTACAGTGTGTAATCATAATTTTGGATCCATCCGGTCCTTTAGTTAAGCACTGATCATACTGCATGAGCTGATTAGCTTCATTGATTCTGAAAAGCTAACAGGACAAAAAAAAGCACCATTTTTTAAACAGTTGACTCAATGAGTATTTTAGAAGCACTGAAAACACAATGAAATTTCAGCATTCAAAACATTCTCTGGTTTTATTGCACCTGTCTTTCAGGAAGGTTCTTTATCTCACATCTGTATCACACACTTTTACTATCACAATCCTAAATTTCATGGATAACTTTCCTGCAGAATTTAGAAGGCTAAGAAACTTAACCAGCTTGACAAAAATGGTGAAGGGATTCCTATTTGTAGACTTCTAAGAGTGTTTGAACAAAAACTTTTGCACGTTTTGATAGCCAAACAAACCACAATCTTTGTAAAAGTCTGGTAGGAAGTCCTTCGTCCTGGACAGTAATTTCATGTGAAGACAGTAAAACTTCGGCATTTTACTTATGGAGGAAATCAAACCAATGCATCCAGATGCAAAAAGATTATCCTAACTACTTCTTACAAAATAATTGTTACAGGGTTTTGGAGGGGGTATCATATACAGAAAAAGTAGTTTAGGGAACTTTTAATTAAATATCAAAATAAAAGAGACATTCTCAAGGGCCACTAACAGCTAACCCATATATGATTTCTAAAAGCATCATCCTGCATGTGATTTCACGAGTGTCGTGGTTTAAGTTTACATTGGCTTAAGTAAGGACTTTGAATTCTGAAAAATTTTCCAACCACAACAGGAGATGTACAGACAGAACAGCATGTTTGTGTGGTAGTGCAGGTAGGTTTGTGAAGATACAGGCCAAACACGATAGAAGATTGGATTGCAACCATCTAATAGTAATTATGTTCTCTCAGTTAATTTGTAAATGAAGCCAACAAGTAAGTGTTCAATTTCTTCTCTCATGTAGCAGAAGATGAGTTACTGCATAGAAGTGTTGTATACTTCCATTAGAGCAAAATAACTTTGCAAAATAATTGCACCAAAGTGAGTAAGGTGGTTGATTCCTGAAGGATGAAACAGGAGCAATGCCAAGAGCTGCAGTTTTTCTAATGCAGTGATATTCTTGCTTCCTCATGTACCTGCTTCACTGAAGAGGAGATTATGAATTTGCCTTCAATTTTGTACCATTTATGTTTGAAATGGTATTTTCAGATTCCTGTAGTTTAGCAATGTCAGTATGCTTATGGAAAATCCCTAACTCCCTCCTTTGTAGCTGGCACTTAGATGACTTTATGTACAGGCTTAACAGAAAACCAGCCTGTTATCAATCCACAGCAAGCGATTCTCCTTCAGACTTGCCTCCAAGCTCCTTACCTGATTTCCTCCCATTCTGTGGCATGGCCCAAGCTCAACAACGCCACCGTTGGTGTGCCCCATGCTGTCGATGCAGTAAGAGGTTTCAAAGCCTCTAATCTGGAAAAGAGGTTTTTGCCCTAAGTTAGTCTCAAGGAAAAAGTAAGTGACAAGTTGTTCAGAAAATTCCCACTTATCTTTCAAACCAGAAGCAGGTATCTGACAGAGACAAACCTGCGTGTATAATTTAAATACCGA
Organism: Acanthisitta chloris; assembly: GCF_000695815.1. NCBI lineage: Eukaryota > Metazoa > Chordata > Aves > Passeriformes > Acanthisittidae > Acanthisitta > Acanthisitta chloris. The sequence goes on along the minus strand of NW_008674079.1, from coordinate 66,839 downwards.
TGTTAACCGTTCTGCAAGATGGAGCTTCAAACTGTCCAGGCTAATTTGGAGGCTCTTACATGAGTTAAAGTACACTGATAAAGCTAGAGTTGCAAAGCTCAGTTTCAAATGCATGATTCTGAAATGTAGGACTTTCAAGTATTTTAATTTATTCAATCTCCTATCAAAGCGTGTTCCATCTCCCAGGTCTTCATAAACAAACCAGGAGCTCAGCTAAGTTGCTCTCATCTTGTAGATGTGAGAAAAGGGATGCAGAGAAGTTATGCACAGCAGCCATTACCTGCAGCTAGGCACAGCCCATTGACCCAGCTCTCAGATGTACCTTCTGCAGCAGCAATTACATGGGGGGGAAAAAATCAAACAACAAACCAAAAATTGATGAGGGGCAGGCACAAGCACAGGGATGAAGAACAGAAGTCCTGTCATAAAGTCATAAAGCATACCTCAACTGCTGATTATCCCATTCCCTTCTCGCAAGGGCCAACAAGCAGCTTTAGGAAGACTTTATGACACAAATAACATTCCTTCCAGACCTATTTTCTTTGCCAGAGCCTCTTTCCTCTTTGTGATGGTATAGAAAGTCTGGCAGACTAAGCTTAGACCTGACTTCCAGAGAGGGTTAGGGAAGACAAACCCCACACTTTTATACCCTGTAGTTTGGAAATGCAATCAGAGTGGTGTTATAAGCGGAGGGGGGTGTGGGGATTTCTCAGATGTAGGATAACTAGCAGCCTGTGAAGAAGAGTTGAAGAAAACTTCAGAAGTCTCTGAACTTACAACTTCCCTGTTGCTTCACCAGAGCCATTTGCTTTATCAGGGATGATTTCCCACAAGGTGGCCATTATTATTTTATTCTCTTCAGATGCTTTCACCTCAGTGAACAGTAATATAAAACGTGCCTTCCTAACCCTTTATGTGGATTCAAAAGGAGGTCTAAGGCTAACACAGTAGCTGATGCTTTGTGCTAGCTTTTAGGTAAAAACTAAATAAAAAAATCAAGGTGGAATTGTTCACCCAGTTAATCTCAGGTAAAAGATTATTTGTACCCTCTTTCACTATGTACACACTCTGTATCACTAATTTTTCTGAGAAATTAGAGAAGACACTTTCTTGGCCATAGGAAACAGCATAGAACCGCACTTTCTAATGAAGTTTTGAAGTTACAAAAATGGGTCCATCATATCTTGGGAAATGGTGGTGTTAAATTTGGTGGGACACGGGAGGACTTTCTGACTTTGCCTCGACAATCTGCAAAAGTGAAACTAATAGGAGAGACAGGGCAAGGATGGAACCAACTGCCAAGGGAAAAGAAAATTAAAATCTGAAAGCAGGCAGAAGCCCTGCAGTAAGTGCTCTCCAAGGTGTGTGCCACCTCTCTGTGTCAACCACCTGAAAATGCCACATTTGTAACCACATTCTTAATTTAGCAAAGTCATACTCATACACAATAATGCTTGAAACAACTGTTATGGAATCATATCAAACTACTACATGAAGATAAAAGATTCACCAAGGCTGTAATTGTATGAGTGCATCCCAGTCTAGCAAACACAGGCAGAATGTACTCCATCTGGATGTCGTGATCTATTCTTTAGGCGTTCACAGAAAAATATTTTTACCTATTAATCTTCACCAACACTCCTACACACAGGATTCACATTTTTTTTTGAGAAAATCTAATTCCAATTATAGAAAAAAGAGTTTTAGATATAACTGCAGACAGGGCTAGACATAAATCATCCTTCAAGGACCCATGGAGCTAATTAAAACAAAAAAAATAAAAAAACAATCACACCTGCTAAAGTAGGCATAATTTTTTCCTGGGGTTGTATCTCTATATCTCTCTGGCTAGTATCATCTAGCTTAGTACAGCAATAATCAAACAGCCTGTTCATAGTGTGATGTCACGTAACAATCACTTCTGAATTCTCAAGTCTTTTAAAAAACCTCCTAAAATACAGGAGGTTGTGTGCTGTACTTACCTCTCCCCAGTCCACATTTTTAGGTGGTAAGGGATAATATGAAGTTATATCATATGCTATTTCTTCCATAAACCACTTAAAACTTTTGCAGTTGTGATCTTCACGGAATTTTTTCAGCTCAGATATATCTCCGTAGGGTAGAGCTTTCGTCTCTGGCCGACTGGCATAGAAGTAATCTTTGTATTCATCCCACCACACTTCTACAACTCTGACATAGTTCTGTGAAGAACAAAGACACGCTGTAACCTCAAAGCACACCTAACAGGTCAGACACAACTCCATGTCAATAGCAGAAATTTAAGGGTTTTTCCTCTCAAAAAGTAACAGCATGAAATTATTATATAGCATTTATAATTTGTCACACTCAGCAGATTAAAGATGTGAATATTATTTTCAAATGACAGTTTAGGACTGAAGTCAGCAAATTAAGCTGAGTTCCTTAATGAGAGTGCAAAGTCTTTTTCTAAGGTCAGAGAATGAAATAAAGACTCTTCAGCAATGGGTGCACTAAAATGTTGCATCCATTTGCTGTTACCAAACTGCAGGTTAGGGTTTCTATTCACCTTCTGTAGTTTTAATACAGAGAATGATATGCATGAATCCACTAACAGTGGAAAAATTCAGTCTTAAATGGGTCAGCTATGACACAACCAAGAAGATTTTATCTTCTTAAGTAGTTCACTGCTGTTTGGAGAAGGGGTAAAATTGGACAGCTCACTTGGTGATCAAGCCTCTCCCTCACATCTTTCTTCTCACCCTCTTTGATGGCTCTTATCTCTGTATTACCTGTACACATTCTAAATGCACAGCTCATTTTGTACAATTCTTCTAGCATCAATGGCCTGGTGTTAAAACAGTCTTAACAAATCTGACTAAAGGCACAAATTAGTGTGACTTTTGCTTTAATCCACATCCAGCATAAACTGGACAAAGCTATCAAAAAAGCACACTTACTATGGGGATAGGAGAGTGCCTGAAGATGGAAAAAGCTATTTCTACATCCTGCCTTGTACAGAGAAGCAACTTAATATTTAAGAACACTCAGCAGTGTTTTGTTGCATTCAGTAAGCAGACCAGCAGACTCATGTAAGGTGTTTAGATATGCAGGAAATATTTTTGATCAGCTTTTTCAGAAGACTGAAATTTTGTTTATCATTTCAGTCAAGACAAACAAATATCTTCTCTGCACTGTGCAATGGAGCTAACATTTACTCTCCTGTCACCCATTGCTCTGTCTCTACTCCCAGCTATGTCCATCAATTCACATTACTAATAAATGACCTTTTTTTCTTGGGGGGTGGAGGGGAGGGCAGACATGTGTGTGCCAGGTTAGTTTTCTACCACTAAACTAGGCTGGGATATTCCCTTTTTAACAGAACTAACTGCTAGCTTGGCTCAAGCCATACTCTGTAACCCTACTAGTAGTCATTGTCAAAAGTAATGTCTAAGAAGATTGTTCTGGGATGAAAATTTCCAAAGAACTGGGCGTCTGGGAATGGGATTTACCAATGCCAAAACAGTGCACAAGAGAAAGCTTAAGCCAGGCAATAGGAAATTTTTTTTTGCTGATAGGTGCAAACTGATATGAAACAGTTTTTCTTGATTCAAATTATCTCTTCAGATACAGACAGCTGGCTCACTCTTTTCCTGAGGGGACGTCTACTTTTAATCTCATGGCTTCAGTAAACACTTCTAGAACCTGCAAGGTACCTGAGGAGTTACCAATGATGAAGAGCAGACCATGCCATTTTCCCAGGTGTCATTTACTGATCCTTAACTAACGAATGCAGTCACAAAGGTCTGAGAGATGCTAGGTTACAGTATTTGCTAACCTGGCCTGCGATCACACCCTATCAAGATAAAGGGGGATTTCAAACCCATGATCACCATCTCCAGCAGTGTGCTATAGTTACTAGAGTTGTTCATACTTAGTTGGGCACAGTGCAGAAAAGGCTTGCGGTGCTGAGTAATAGAATATGTGATTTGTACCTCAGAGATGGCACGGGAAGGCTAAAGAGCAAGAGGATGAGTTCCATGAATCTCTACTCTTAGTAACAGTGGGATTAGCACTAAGATTTGTCTCTCATGCGGATGACCATCTTAGCTTCACACACTAAATAGCTTTGGATGCAGTGCTTTCTAAATTGTTACTGATAATTTAAATAGATTTATCTAAAATCAAAAATCACCCTCAAGATTGCTGCAAAATCATACCTTTAATGTGGGAGAAGACCCAACATACACAGGGGGTGGATTTCCTTGCCAACCCTGGAGACGATAGATGTGTCCAACACGAGAACAGGGAACAAACAGTAGTTTTCCCCCACACTGCCAGATCTGCAAGTTAAAGCAAAGGTATGATCAGTATATATGCACAGATGTCACACAAACAAGTAGATAATAAATTATATAAGAAATGTCAGCTGCTTTTCTTACTATACCAACTGTGATATATTTACATATCTTCTGCTTCAGATGTAAGCATAAAGAAAATAGGTCTCTGAAATGAAAGGCTATACTGAGCACAATTTCAACTTGACCATGAAGTTACTCAACTCAATTACTTTCTTAAAAAGCTTTTCAGAGTTTGCCATCTCATTCCATTGCTACTTGAAAACAGTAATGACTAAGTGCACAAAATTTGGAATGGTTAATTTTTACTATGACAGAATTAATGATATTTTGGCTTATTAAAGTAACTCACATGCCATCACTAAGATGGGTTTTGATTAGATGCCCATGCACATCTAAGTTTTTCTTAATAAAGTCTAGTGGGAGATAAGGATGTCTTAGGTAACCCGTTGTTCCAAGCAGAAACAGATTATTCTTTATAGTAGCTGAAAATAATGGGTAAAACATATCACCATTCTGAAATTCCCTCACTCCCACACATCCTTGAATAATCCCTTTATGGGGGAATAAAAAACATACCTAAATCTGAATTTAGTTGCTGACAGTTTGGACAAGTTTAATTGCTGCATGAAATCCAAATTCAAGCTAACTTTGGAGATCTTCCAAATTAGTCCAAATTCCAGACTAAAAACGTAACTTACCCGTATTAGGAAATAAGGGCAGAATAGTTTACTTTCTTCACTGTATCATGATATTAATTTTCTTAAGTTTCATCAAAAACCACCTCAGATATGCAACGCCATTGATTATATTTGCTATCTAGGAGTCAGCATGCAAGACTGATAAACGTTTAGCTCTTTTGAAGATTGGTTGTGATCTACGGGAAACCAATTTGGAGGTCTCTACATAATGAGTCCTCCAATTACAAAACTACCATACATAATTTCAATCATGATTTTACTCCAAGCAAGTTGGAGAATTACATGGATAAAGACCCTGTTGTGTAACATCCTCAATAACTACTTTTTGCATACAGATTTATAGCTGAACAAGTGCACTCAGAGCTTTTCTCTAAATCATGAAGAGCAGGAGTAGCTAGGGGAGCTCTGAATGTACTTTTAATAAAATTCAGCTACGATTTCACAGATTGCTGCTGAGGATATTAGACATCTCCACTTT